>NC_057807.1:44737197-44740485 GCF_018294505.1 Triticum aestivum
GCCGCCGACGCCCGTCGTCACCGCCGCCCGACCGCGCGCCTCCTCCTCCGCCGCCGCCTTCCCGCCCCGCCGTAGCCCCGAGCCCCGCCGGATTCCGACGAGGTAGCCACCGTTCTCCGCCGGTTTTCTAGAGAAAATCGATTCGGTTTTTTTTAGAAAACCCTAGGTTTTATTTTTTTATATCGGTTAGTTTTTTTCGGTTTATTTATTTTGCCGACGTTCGTCCGTACGTTCGTTTTAATGAACGATTTTCGTGTTTAGCCGCAGACAGCGAACATTCGTTCGTTAGCCCGTTCGTCCGTTTTTCTTTTTTTTCGGATTTTCCACGATTATTACAAATCGCGATTTCTGATCCGATTTTTGATTTAGTTTATCTTTTCGCTCGTTTATCGGAATCAGGCGATTCAAACGCCTAGAGTTTCATCTCGAAACCCTCTTTTCGTTTAACCAACTCAAACAAGTTTTTGTTACTGTAAAATTTGACTTAGGTCCAGATTAGTAAACGAAGCTTATTTCTTTCACAGTTTGACTTTCGTTGCTTCGTTTGATTTGATTCTTTTTGCAAACCGGAATTCTTAAGTTGAACTTTCTGGTTAGATCTCTTATTTGAGTTGTACATGTGCATTAGATGAGTACTTAATGTATGCTTGTTTGTTTTTTGCGATAGAGTATCTGGAGTGCGCCGCTTGCTACTTCGAATCTCTAGGTTTCACGGATCATCAGCAAGGCAAGTAACACTTTGATCATACCTCTTTACTACTTAGTTTTATTCCATTAGATCAATCCCCAGACAATTGCATGATTAGGATCTGATTAATATGCGGGTTTTGGGAAGTAGATGAGGTAGTACCTATTACCTGTTTTATTATCAAACCTTTGGGAGTTACTTCTATGTTTGCTTATATTGCTATGCTATGCTAGAAGACGTGGATTGGGTGAGTGAATCCATGAAAGATGTGAGATTGTTAATTAATGGTTTATTTAAGGTGGCAACTTTAATACACATCTGGGTGGATTGAGGCACCTGGGTATTCTAGCGATTGCCTTTTTTATGGACCGCCACCCAGGCTCAAAGGGATCATGAGATTGTTCATGCTAGAAACTTCCGTGTGCAGCCACAAGCTATTATGGGCTCTAGCATAGTTGATTAAGTCGTGCGAACTCTTACAGTGGTAGACTAGCAGATGTAGGGGAAAGTAGGTGTGACTGTCTACTCGATCGTAAGGTGCTAGCACTTCTGAAAGACTATGTCTCGGTCATCCATTTCTCAAACACCATGTAGTGCAAGAAAACCAACGGAGCAGATCGAGTCTTGTGGGGAAAAGTGCGCAAACCTCTGCAGAGTGTATAAACTAATCATGGTTAGTCGTGTCCCTGGTTATGGACGCTTTGAGTATCTAGTACTTGGATTATCATGTGAATCTCATCATGTTCCTTTAATCTAATTTATTGGGTTTAATGATGATGCTTAATTGGGATTGAGAGGGGGTTTACTTTCTCAATGTTTAACAACCACCATGATAGTTAAATAAAATTTATTCCTTTGTTGTAGGGAAAAATTGGCTTTATGCAAAACTGTAACCATAGAGCTTTCCACCTGCCATATATGCATATAGTGATAGCATTATTCTGTTCATTACTCTATATGTGTTACATTGCCAGCATATTCCATGTGCTGACCCGTTTTCGGGCTACAACGTTCATGTTGTAGACTTTTCAGACGACGAGTAAGGTGCCTTAGGTCATGGTCTAATACTCGGTGATGCCTTTGGAGTGGATGGACTCACTTATCTTCCAAGCCTTCCGCTGTTATCGTCATTAGATGGCGTTAAGCCATATTTATTGTAATAAGTTCTCTTTTGAGACATTCGATGTAATAAGTGTGTGATTGCTACTCTGTTATAAATCCTTCGAGTACTGTGCGTGTCAGCATTACTAATCCATGGATGACAGTGAAGCACAGAGATCAGACAGTTTAAGGTCTGGTCGCTACAAGATGGTATCAGAGCACACGCTGACTGTAGGACACGACCACTAAGCTAAAGCCCTAGATCACTACTCTTTCTCTTCTCATTTCTGACTACTCATCTTTTCTACTCTGCGGATGCAAGGAACAAGTTCACGCAACCGACTAAAGATACACCCTTTGGACGCCACTTGAAAGAAGTCACTAAGTACCTAAACATCGGAGTACCAAACCTCACCGGGACCTACATCGCCACTCTACCCGAAGAGGAGCATTGGATGATTCAAGTTCAACTTCCAGGAAGGACGTTCATGCCTGTCACTGAGCCGATAGAGTTTTCCTTTGATGCACCAACCTGGAGTTTAGGAAAGAGCATGGCAGCCCACATCACCATTGGACGCATTGGAGAAGTTTACCACAAGGATCTCAAGGATACTATCTACCAGATTTGTGGGCACCGAGATGAGCAATGGGAGATGATCAACACCAGGAAGGATAGATCAATTGCAGCTTTCATCCAGGAGTTGAATCAGCACATTTGTCGCCAGGAGAACCAGATGTGCGCAGGCATGATGGATCTGAAGAAGGCTATGACCAAGATCACAGAGCTAGAGGAAGAACCCAAGTCTACACGCGATGGATATGAGGAAGAAATGACGACACTCGTAGAGAAGAATGAAGATCTGAAGAAGAAGCTAAAGGTGTTTATGGGATTTCCCATGACTGGAGGAGAAGACGATGATTGCACTTGCCCGAAGAACTATATCATCATCGACGACACCGACTCGGACCCAGACAATAGCGATGATGACTTTGTTGATGAAGCTGGAGCAGATATCATGGAGTCTTCAACCGATCAATTTTTCTAGTCAACCACCATAATAGTAGTAGTATTTCCCCATGTATATAGTATAGTCTGAGCACTTTTTGTAACGATAGTTAGACCGTTGTATGCCCTTGTTTGTTTTGATTGAAGTGAAATTGTTTGTGTTTGTCTCATGGGCATATGGGTAGTGATTTACCTCTAGACCTCATTCTATTCTGTACTTTCATCTTTTCTAAACCCTCAGATGCCTCCGAGACGTGACAATGGATTTGCTTTCCCACCGGAGCTCACCCAGTTGATCCAGCAACAGAATATATTGATGCAACTTCTAGTCCAGAATCAGAATCAGGGGAACAACAACAACAACAACAACAACAACAACAATAACAACAACGACGACGACGACGACGACAACGACAACAACAACAACAGCAACAACAGCAACAACAACAACAGCAACAACAACAACAACAACAACAACAACAAGAACAACAAC
>NC_057807.1:44740787-44782236 GCF_018294505.1 Triticum aestivum
ACAACAACAACAACAACAACAAAAACAACAACAACAACAACAACAACAACAACAACAACACCTGTTGATCACTTAGCCCGTTTCTCGAGACTTAATCTGTCGGTGTTCTCCAGTAGAACCGAGCCGATAGTTGCAGATGATTGGCTCCACAAGACAGGAAGGGAGTTAACCACTGTAGGATGCACAGATGCGGAGAAGGTGCGTTTTGCCGCACATCAGGTAGATGGACCCGTAGCATCATGGTGGGAGAATTTCATAGCCACTTATCCTATCAACACTGTCACATGGGATCAGTTTCAGCAGGCTTTTCGTACTACCCATGTTTCAGCAGGAGCTATGGCCATGAAGAATCGTGAGTTTTGCAACTTACGCCAAGGAGGATGTACCGTTGGCCAGTATGTGGATGACTTAAGTAAACTAGCATGTTATGCCCCAGATGACATTGCTATGGATGCAGCTAAGCAGGAGAACTTTCTGGAAGGACTGAATGATGAGCTGAGCATGCAGTTGATGGTACCAACTTTCAACAACTACCAGGAGTTGGTATATCGTGCCCTCATGATTGAAGGGAAGCAGCAGCAGATTGACAATCACAAGAGGAAGTATAGGCAAGTGAAGTACAATTCTGGAGCTCAGCAGATGCCTCGTTTTACCCTGAAATCGGGAGGACATTTTCAGCATACCCATGGAGGAGGGAGTTCACACAATCATAGTGGCCCCAATAATGGTAATGGGAATGGAGGAAGCAACAGCCATAACCGTACCAACCCATCAACCCCAGCCAAGAGAGATCTGAGCGAAGTCACTTGCTATAAGTGTCAGAAGACTGGACATCATGCCAATGAATGTCCTGAAGCCCAGAATGGAAATGGCAATGGAAGCTCTGGGAAGAATCCGAACCCTTTCAACAAGGGGCAGGTGAACCACGTTAACATGGAGGAGGTTGGAGCCCAGCCAGATGCAGTAATAGGTAAGTTTTTGGTTAAGTCGTTTACTGCAATCGTTCTTGTTGGTACTGGTGCATCACATTCATACATATCAAGGGGATTTGTGGATAAGTATAAACTGCCCACCAAAGTTCTTAGGACATCTATGTTAGTAAGCTCACCAGGAGCGGAGTATATGGCCAGTCAAGGATGTTTTCAAGTGCCTTTGATCATAGGCAGGCATGTGTTCCCCTCAAATTTAATCACTTTGGAATCACAAGGTTTGGATGTAATTCTGGGTATGGATTGGCTATCGATGTATGGAGGAAACATCGATTGTGCCAGTAAGTCGATTTTGCTTACCACCCGAGAAGGGAGAAGGATCAAGTATGTATCACGGAACGAGCCGAAGAGGACCCAAGTAAATTACTTATCAGGAGTTGTGCAGGAGGAAGTACCAGTGGTGAAGGATTTCCCTGATGTATTTCCGGAAGAGTTGCCAGGCATGCCACCTGATAGAGACATTGAGTTTTTGATTGAGCTTTTCTAGGCACGCCAATTTCTAAGAGACCGTATAGGATGCCCGCACAAGATTTGGAGGAAATTAAGAAGCAGATTAAGGAGTTACTAGATAAAGGATATATTCGCCCAAGTTCTTCGCCTTGGGGATCGCCAGTGCTTCTAGTGGAGAAGAAGGATGGATCATTGAGGATGGTTGCTAATTATCGAGGATTGAACAAAGTGACAATCAAGAACAAGTACCCATTGCCAATGATCAACGATTTCTTTGACCAATTGCATGGAGCTAAGGTATTTTCCAAGATCGATCTACGATCAGGATACCACCAGTTGAAGATTTGAGAGCAGGATATACCTAAGACGGCTTTTACCACCAGGTATGGGCTATATGAGTATACCGTTTTGTCATTTGGTCTGACTAACGCACCTGCATATTTCATGAATATGATGAACAAGGTGCTTACGGAGTTTTTGGATAAGTTCATCGTGGTGTTCATTGATGATATTCTGGTCTACTCGAAGAATGAAGAGGAGCATAAGGAGCATTTCCGTTTGGTACTTGGGAAGCTCAGAGAACATCAGTTATATGTCAAATTCAGCAAGTGTGAGTTTTGGTTGAAGGAAGTTGGATTTCTCGGACATGTTATATCCGGAGAAGGAATAGCGGTAGACCCACCAAAGTTGTCACTATGACAAAATGGAAAGCACAAACAACAGTTGGAGAGATCCGGAGTTTTCTTGGACTCACAGGATACTATCAGAGATTCATTGAAAATTTCTCGATGATTGCTAAGCCAATGACGGAGTTGTTGAAGAAGGACACCAAATTCAAATGGACTGAGGAATGTGAGGCCAGCTTTCAGGAGTTGAAAAAACGTTTGGTTACATCACCCATGTTGATTCTGCCAGATCAACGCAAGGATTATGAAGTATATTGCGACGCTTCACGTCGAGGACTTGGAGATGTGCTTATGCAGGAAGGAAGAGTTGTTTCGTATGCCTCACGACAGCCTAAGCCCTATGAGTTGAATTATGCCACCCATGATTTGGAGTTAGCAGCCGTAGTGCATGCGTTGAAGACCTGGAGACATTTTCTTATCGAAAATCAATGTGAGCTGTACACGGATCACAAGAGTTTGAAGTACATCTTCACGTAGAAGGAGTTGAATCTCAGGCAAAGGAGATGGTTGGAGCTCATCAAGGATTATGACTTGAGATTGATTATCACCCCGGAAAGGCTAACGTAGTAGCCGATGCATTGAGTCGCAAGAGCCATGTCAGTACCCTCATGACCGAAGAATTACCAAAGGAGTTAGCCGAGGATCTTCACGGGCTATGTTTGGAGATAGTTCCGAGAGGCTATGTAGCAGCATTGGAGATTCAGTCTACTTTGATGGATAAGATCAGAGAAGCTCAGAAGACTGACAAGGAGACTGTCGCTATAAAGGAGAGAATGAACAAAGGAAAAGCTAAAGGATTTCGTGAGGATGAGCACAATACCTTATGGTTTGAGGACCGCGTTTATGTGCCTAATAACCCGGAGATCGGGAAGTTGATTCTGCAGGATGCTCATGATTCGCCATACTCGATTCACCCAGGAAATACCAAGATGTATCTGGATTTAAAGGACACTTTTTGGTGGATCGGAATGAAGAAGGATATTGCGGAGTACGTAGCAGTTTGTGATGTATGTCAGAGAGTGAAGGCAGAGCATTAGAAGCCAGCAGGATTGCTACAGCCATTGCCGATACCCGAATGGAAGTTGGATAAGCTAGGCATGGATTTTATCACAGGATTGCCCAACACTCGTTCAGGCTATGACTCGATTTGGGTTGTAGTTGATCATTTGAGAAAGGTAGCTCATTTCATCCCAGTGAAGACCACTTACACCAGTGCTAAGTTAGCTAAGATATACATGACTAGGATTGTGTGTCTGCATGGAGTTCCGAGCAGCATTGTATCAGATAGAGGAACCCAGTTTACCTCAAAGTTCCGGAATCAGTTGCATGAAACTTTGGGCACCAGGCTAGAGTTCAGTACAGCCTTTCATCCGCAGACCGATGGACAGACGGAGAGAGTCAATCAGATTTTGGAGGATATGCTGAGAGCTTGTATGCTAGATTATGGATCTAGTTGGGACGAGAATTTGCCTTATGCAAAGTTCTCTTACAACAACAGTATCAATCCAGTTTGAAGATGGCCCCTTTCGAAGCCTTGTACAGAAGGAGGTGCGGGACACCGTTGTTGTGGGACAAAGTTGGAGATCGTTAGTTGTTTGGGCCAGATTCGATTAAAGAGTCTGAACAGAAGGTGAAGTTGATTCGTGACAGGCTCAAGGTAGCCCAGTCCAGGCAGAAGAGCTATGCAGATTCAAAATGCAAGGAGACAGTTTACAAAGTTGGAGACAGAGTTTATCTTCGTGTATCCCCACTTCGAGGAGTTAAGCGCTTTGGAGTTAAGGGAAAATTAGTGCCTCGTTTTGTAGGACTATACAAACTTTTGGAGCGTATGGGAGAAGTTGCTTACAAGTTGGAATTTCCCGAAGGATTGTCAGCAGTTCATGATGTATTCCATGTATCCCAGTTGAAGAAGTGCCACACAGAGATGGTTGATATACCACTGAGATACAATACCGCTGGAAGCAATTCAGTTGGATAGTGATTTAACTTATGAGGAGAAACCAGTCAAGATTCTCGAATTTTCCAGCCGAGTCACGCGCAGCAAGGTTATCAAATTTTGCAAAGTTCAGTGGAGCCACTGTCGTGGTTCTAAGCCTGACAGTAGAAAGGGGGTAGGTATGGAGAGGCAAGATCTTAGCTATGGCGAAGATGTACACAAGAGATTTACGAGTTCAGGCCCTTCTCGGAGGAAGTAATAGCCCTATGTCTCGGTGCCTGGAGGTGGTCGATTGGATTATGTGTGTTAAATTACAGGGGGTGCAAACCCTTGTGCCAGAGGAGGGGGTGGCTTATATAGAGTACGCCAGGACCCCAGCCTGCCTCCATTACAAGGGAACTAATGTACATAAAGTAAGGGGCGTTACTGGTAACGCCAGCATTAAGTACTCTTAATGCCCATGAAGACTAAGGAGTCAATATCTGGCCGTTGCGCGTCCTACCGACTCCTTGTATTTGACATAGTCGAGTGGTTCCCATATGGTTGAGTGAAAGTAGAGAATTCTGGTCGAATGATTGCATCGTCGAGTGGATTCTTGGTCTTCTCATCTTCCGGGGTATTGACCTTGGGTAGGGTGCGTAGGTCAGGCCTATGACCCTACCCCAGGTCTGTATCCTCATTAGTAGCCCCCGAATGGATTAAGGTGTGAGTAAAAGGTAGGTTGAAGTTGAACCTGTTCCGAGCTTTGGGACTTCGAGAGTGCTTTCCGTAAGTCTAAACGCCTGCGTTGATATTTGACGTCGACTCAGTTGCCTTGATCCATTCAGCGGATAGTCGAATGAATTGTTGATCTCATGTGCCGAGTGTTATGTTGGAGCGCGGGATCTTTGGGCATGATTGTCTGCAATGTATCCTGGATTTCGCGGGATACGAAATTTTGGGGGAGCGAACCAAACGGGGGAGGCCGAAGCGGGCGGAGCGGATACGTAGTGATTCCTCGATTCCCGCGCTGCCTTTTTCGCCACGTACGCTGCGCGTGACTGTTGCGGGATTTGACGGGATAGCCCGGCCCCACTCGTCAGTCACTCGGAAATAACCTCTTATAAGGCGACCAGACCGAGGCGTCTGCACTATGCGCATTTTCTCTTCTTCCTCCTTTCTCTGCTTCTCCGCTGCACCTTACTCTTCCGCTCCGACGTCGCTGCCCTGTCGCTATGGTGAAGGACAAGACAGCAGCGCTAGAGCGTGCAAAGAAGATGAAGGATGCGGCGAAGGGCAAGAAGCAGCAGCGCGGGTCGTCGTGGCACGCGAGGCTGCCGCCGGGCTGGATCCAGGGAGATTGGATCCGGTCTTCGATTCGGCAGGCGGATCTGGACGAGCTGATAGAGTCGGGGTTGATCACCAAGGGAGCGGCGAGGCTGTCGGAGGGGGAGATGAGTCCTCAACCTCGACCGGGTGAGTGTGTTCGGCTCGCCACCCACGTCGATCGTGGCTTTTCGCTTCCCCGCGTCCTTTCTTTCAGGGGTTTCTGAACTTCTTTGGCGCTCAACTCCACCATTTCTCCCCCAACACAATTACGCATTTAGCTGCTTTCGTGTCGATGTGCGAGAACTTCTTGGGGTGTCGACCGCACTGGGGTCTTTTCAAACACATCTTCACTATTCATTCCCAGTCGGTAAAAAAGGCCAAGTCGAGTGTCTCAAAAACCCATGTCATCCAGATGTGTGGGGGTTTAGGCATCCAAAAGAGAAAAGGGAGTGCCTTTCCTGCCATGACCCTTCCCGGCTCTGTTAGAGGCTGGCAGTCGACCTGGTTCTATTGCCAAGATGTCGAGACCCCTGGTCAATTGACCGGTCTCCCCCACTTCTCGTTTGACCGAGTCCAGACTCCTGCTCCCCTGAAAGTGACTGCTGGTGAGATCATGGAGACGAGGATGTTGGTGGACAGGGTGGTTCACCTTATCAACAATGGCGTCACGGGTCTGGATCTGTTGGAGGTGTTCCTTAGTCGACGCATCCAGACCCTCCAGGCCCGCAATCACCCGATGTGGCTGTATTCCGAGCCGGACGACACCGCTTGGACCCATCAGGAAGAAGTGCCGCCTGCAACAGTAGCCTCGTGGCTGAGGAGCATCACAGGCAATCAGGACAACCCCAGAGGGTCTAGGCGGGTCATTCCCTTCAGCAGCACAAACCCACCCAACAAGGTTCTCTTTTTGTTCCGACTGTTTCTCATTCAAGCTCCAACTGCACTTGATATTGACCGACTCTCGCTCGACCAATTTGCTCTATAGGTGTTCACTGAGATGCATTCGATGCCCAACGGTGAACAGGCCTTGGAACGGGCCCAGGAGGGGGAGGACTGCATGGAGGATAGTGTCGAGTGGGATTCTCAGGGAAGTGACGAGGAGGAGGAGAGTGAGGAATCAGACGAGGAGGAGGCAGTCGAGTCGCCGCCACGCTCAGAACGTCGATCCAAACAGTAGCATGATCCGGTCGGCGAGCATGGGAAAGGCGTGGGTCCGAGCGTCGGTACTCAGAAGCGCACTCGAACGTCGACTCCGGAGCCGACGGAGAATGAGGCCAAGCAGCCTAAAGTTGCTCCCCCCAAGACTCGGAAGACCTTGCCGCGAATCAAGATGGACGTCCCCGTTGCCTCAGGGTGAGTATCTTGTTTAAGTTTCTATAAGTCGACTAAAAATTTTCTTGATCTGACCGACCAACTCTTGTGTCCTTTCAGCCCTACCTCTGCTGCCGCCGACATGGATATTGACAAGGCACCAGGAGACGAAGAAGCCACCTCACAAGCTGGTAAGTTCATTAACTCAGTTCTGCTTAACCGAGTGGGCGGTCGATTGACTAAAAATTTGATACTTCTCTTCTTATGTAGCTCCGCAAGACGTCGTTGTGCTTCCTAACGATGAAGAAGAAGAAGCGCCTCTACGGGAGAGGAGGAAGAAGAGTGGAGGTTCGAGCAGGAGGGGGCTTGAAGTCCAAATCCCTCAGTCGACACCGATGCAGTCGACACCGGCGCCTGAGGTGATGGTTCGGGATAACGTCACATTTGCTAACCCATTGACGACTGATCATCCGTCGGGGTCGACTGCACAGACGCCCGATGCACCGGTGCAACTCCACTCATCTGATCCAGCAACTGCTTTGACCCCTCCGGAGCCATCCCTCTTTGCTGCATATCAAACTCCGGACGACTCAGCAACTGCCGCTAGGGAGCTCTTCGCCAGGAGAATCTTGTCATGGAGCAGGTGAAAGTGATGCATGAAGGTAGTCAGATAGCCTACAATGCTAGCACTGCCCTTCAAACCAATGTCCAGGTCAGTAGAATTCCAATCGAATCTTTGAGCGTTACTTTGTATCTAATCACCCAGTGGGTGTTCCTTCGATTAGAACTCAGGAAATCTTCAATTTTGCGCTTTCCGAATTAGTGGGGGCACGTCGAGTGCACCCACTGGGTGTAGTCCCTGAGACCACGGTCGGCTGCTGGCAGTCGACTGGGGTCTGATAATATATCTCTTTGTCCTCTCTTTTTTTTGAACTCATGTTGAGTATTGATCTGATCCAGTGGAGGCACGCTAAGTGCACCCACTGGGTGTAGTCCCCGAGACTACTGTTGAATATTTGATTTGGCAGTAGTCTTAGAGTAAATCTTTTCCTTCATAGTCTCTTATTTCTGTCGACTGAAATGCTTGTCTTTCCGACTGCAGAGGTCTTGTGATCTTGGAGCTCGGCTCACCGAGTTGAAGAAGAAGCATATCAGTGTTGAACTTGACCTTGAATTTGCGAAGAAGAATCTAAACACTGCCCAACAAGAAACGGCCATCATGGGAGGTAACCATTCGACTGTTTCGTCTGCCTGGTGGACTTTTCGCTGCCTTTCTTTCAGTCTCTTTGAACCAAGTGACTTCACATAAGAAGATGAGCTGTCACATCCCTAGTTCTGGTATGCTCAAGGCTAGCTAGTCATGTGTGCATCATGTTTAAATTCCATTTAATTTTGAAATGAGGATTTGTGAAACCCTCAGAATCATCTCTGGAAATGACATAGATAAAAATTGCTCCAAAAAGGTCCAAGAAAATGTTCATGTTGCTCTCTGAAAATATTGGACAGAGATAAAAATCAAACCAATATTCTTAGGAGCTCATAAGTATTTATTTTGGGCATTTGGAATTAATGCATAATTATTTACATTGGATATATATTTGTTATACATATAATATATGTCCAAAAATTATGCCGTTTGTTGGGGAGCTCTAGAACAAAACCACTAGTTCGTACAAAAATTGGTATAAGTAAATAAAATGATTTATTATTATTATTAAATCAAAACAAATGTCAGAAAAAAATAGAAAAGAAAAAGAAATGGAAAAACGTACCTTTGCAGCCCAGCGGCCAACAGGCCAGCCCAGAAAGCAAGCGGGCCAGCCCAACTGCTAGGAGCTTCTTCAAGCTCCTGCGAGTAGGAGCTGCTGCGTGCCCGCGCCACAGCCGGCCGTGGCCACGTCTCCCGCCACCTCCTGCTTCCCCTCCTCGTCGCTCTAGATGCCCCGCGCGACGCCACGCACCGCCCTGCGTCTCTCTCACTCTCTCTCGCTCTCCCTCCTCCCCTGGTTCTCTCTCTCCCGACCGCCCGAACACGCCCGTCACCACCGTTCGTCGTTGGCGTAGCCACCGCCTCCCCCTCGCCTCTCCGACACGCGCAGGAGCTCCGCCTCCTCGCTCTGAAGCTCTTCACCGAGCCACGCAGGCCGGAACGCCCCATGGAGCCCTCGCCGTCGCCATCTTCGCCTTTGGTCGGTGAAGATCGTCTTTGCCACCCCGCCATCTTCAGCGCGTCCCCGAGCTCACCGAGAAGCCCGTCGAGTCCGCTGTGAGCTTCCACTCCATTCCCCTCTCCCCACTCCTCCGTTCTCGCGCAGTAGCCCCCTTTCCCCGCCATGGCCGTAGCTCCTCGCCATCGTCCATGTCGCCGCCGTCGCCCTGGCCACCGTAGCCCGCAACCGAGCGTGTCACCGTGCTCCTGGTACCACGAGGGTGCCGCAGAGCCCCTCGGGTGGCCTCCTCGTGCCCCGCAGGCCGCTCCCGCTCGAAGCCGTGCTCCGGCCAGCGCCACGAGCTCTGCTCCGGCGAGCTCCGGTCTCCCCGGCTCCTCCCCCCTGCCCCAGTAGATGCGCGCGAGCACCAGCTCCTCGGAGATGGTCTCCGCCGCCCGGATGGACGCCGGAGGGCAGATCCCGAGCCCTCCGCCGCGTTCTGCCTTGCCGGCGGCTAAACGCCGGCGAGTTTGACCGCCTTGACCCCACCGGCCTGGCAATTGGGCCCAGGCCCCTGCTAATTGTAGTTAAATGTTAATTAAACTTAATTAGCCTGCTGATACTGATATGTGGGCCCCAGGCCACTAACTAAACTAGATGAGTGTTAGATTAACACTAACTAAATTAGATTAGTTAGATTAGACACTGACATATGGGTCCCACTGGTCAGGTTTGACCTGGACTGACCTGTTGACCTGCTGATGTCACTCAGACGTCATGCTGATGCGGTTATCTATTTTCTGGATTTAAATTAATCAGGAAAATCCAGAAAATGATTTAAACTTCAAAAATTCATACAAATTCAACCGTAGCTCAGATTAAAATAATTTATATATGAAAAATTATCAGAGAAATGCAATCTTTCCATCTGTACTAGTTTCATGCATGACAAACCAACTTATACCTACTGTATAAGTGAAAACATGTAAATGGCAATTATAAAGAGTTAATTTGGAGTTGCATTTGAACTCTTGGTTCAAATGAACTTCAACCAAATGATTGCTAGCTGCATTAGCTCAAACAGCATCACATCCTCATGCATGTTCATGCATCATATTGTTGCATATGCTTGTGTATTGATTGTCGACACCGTTCCTTCTCGATAGGTCCTGCTCCGGAGAGTGTTCCAGAGTACCTGTCTAAGGAGCAGTGCCACCCTGTTGATCTACCAGGCAAGCAAACCCCCTTGTTCATTCCGATACAATCCTACTCTCTCACTCCTGCTCTCAGTTATTGCATTAGGACAACAATGTTTCAATTGTTACTTTGTGCTGCAGTAGTTGAAACCATTCCTTTGCATGACCTGTCATTGCCACAGTAAATAGCTGAAACTCACTAGCATGTGTAGGAGTTGATTGAAGCCATTGTTGTGTTCCTACCATGCTATGCCTGCTATTGCTTAGAGTGTGTCAGGTCTGATTCATTGGGAATGATGGATTGCAGTGCTCTATGTTCTGATGCTGAGAGTGAAGGTTGTGAACACGATTTGGTAAAGGTAGCGGTGAGAGGCCATGTAGGAGTACATGGTGGGTTGTCTCACTGGAACCGTCCTTAAGCACTAAGTTCTGTGTATGTTGTCCAATAACTCGATACTACCACACATTGGGTTCTGATAACTCGGCCCCTCTCGACTTATTAACCAACTTGATCACTGTCCAGGAGTTGCAACTAGTTTCTGGTGTTTGTAGGTAGTGCTATTTTTCTACTGAGTGGCACCCGACAGGGTGGGCTAGGGACAGACTAGGCACAGGTGGCATGGTGTACCAAGTGGCACCTGGTTGGTGGGCTTGGGAACCCTACTCACATCGTTTGGGGCCGTGAGTGACATCCCGGCCGGATTTACTTGCGGATGGAACCCGAATAGGCCATAAACCTGGACTAGAGTCTTGTGTGGTTATTCAAGTCGTGGCCGACACCCTCGCCAGGCTTCCGCTTGAAGGTTGCCGAGATACATGATGTGTAAATGGCGGTAAGTGGCGAGAGCGTGTGTGAAGAAGTACACCCCTGCAGGGTTAACATGATCTATTCGAATAGCCGGGTCCGCGGTTATGGACTTCTTGGATGCTTACATGGTACATAGACAACTTGAAGTGGATACTCTAAAATGCTCAAGACAAGTGTGAGTGCTATGGATGGCCTTCTCGTAGGGAGACGGGGATGAATCCATAGTAGTGTATTGTGTGGTGATTAGTGGACTCGTGTGCGCCATCTCACCTCAAAGAAGTATCTCGTAGTCGTAGAACAGGATAGCCACTGAGTCAAAGCTGGCTTGCTGCAACTAAACCCCACATTACCCTCTTGATACAAATGCATGTATGATAGGATCTGATGTAAGTCTTGTTGAGTACCTTTGTACTCATGTTGTTTTATTTATGTTTTTGCAGCAGAGACTTCAGTCTTACTAGTTTACATGGACTTCGACAAGTAGCTTGTACCTCAGCTACGATCTTGATAGGATGTTGTAGATAGTCAGGCTCTTCAACCTTTTTCATTTGTAGATGTCTGTACTCAGACATGTAATGCTTCCGCTTGTTGCTTGTGTGCTCTGAATGTTGGGTCATGTGACCTCTGTTTGTAATATATGCTATGATGGCTCTTCTGAGCCTTTATCTATTAGAGTCATTGAGTTATGTTGTGATGCCATGTTGTACAACACAATCTTGCATGTTATGCGTACGTGTAATGTGTATTGCTATGTGTGGGATCTGACTATTTAGTTGTTTATTCTTAGTAGCCTCTCTTACCGGGAAATGTCTCCTAGTGTTTCCACTGAGCCCTGGTAGCTTGCTACTGCTCCGGAACACTTAGGCTGGTCGGCATGTGTCCTTCTTTGTTCCTGTGTCTGTCCCTTCGGGGAAATGTCACGCGGTGTCTACCGGAGTCCTGTTAGCCTGCTACAGCCCGGATTCTCCGGAGTCCTCCTAGCCAGCTGCTACAGCCCGGATTCACTCACTGATGACCGACACATTCGTTGCTTGGTCATGTATGCCTGTCCCTGTAAGTTAGTGCCACTTTGGTTTCACGACCAGCCATGTCAGCCTGGGTTCTTTGTCATATGGATGCTAGCGACACTGTCATATACGTGTGCCAAAAGGCGCAAACGGTCCCGGGCATGGTAAGGCGACACCCGTGGGAATACCGTGCGTGAGGCCGCAAAGTGATATGAGGTGTTACATGATAGATCGGTGTGGCATAGAATCGGGGTCCTGACAACTTTGGTATCAGAGCCTGACTGCTTGTAGGATTACCAAGGCAAACTGGTCGAAGTTGAGTCTAGAAATTCTCTAGTTATGTAAGGGAATTGATTGTGGGAAGGAACGTAAGGCTCTTTTTACTCCTTTACCTCATGGCCTTCTGATCTGAGTCATCCTATCCTTCCTACGGGGTTAAGGAACTAGGCTTCTCTTCTGTCTATCAGGATCACGTGTTACTACTTTGTAGTTCCATAGGATTGGTTGGTCAGAGTCATATCCCAGTTTCGAGTATTTTCGGTGTAGCCTGTTTAGTATGATCTCAGAACCTTGACTGGTGATGTTGAGTTGTTGTACTATCCCATTTTAGTAGGATGTCTCATTCTGAGCATTTTACTGCCGTTATGCTGCCGGAATTTCCCTAGGAGTTTGAGAGTTACTAATTTCACTGTCCTACATTCTATAGCCTATAGTTGATGCTCATTTCATCCCTGATTTCGTTTCTCAGGATGACATCAATTTCTATTGTTCGTAGCCAGAACCACGGAGATGGTAGGGATGAGGATCCTCCTGACCCGCCTTCGTTGACAGAGTTCATGTTAGAGATGGAGAGGAACAAGCGTGAGTCTAACCGCTTGTTGGCACGTATCAAGGAGAACACCGCACATCAATTCAAAGGGTCTGTAACCATTCATGACTTCATTCTCTTGCACCCACCTACCTTTCATCATTCCATCGAGCCACTCGATGCAGATGACTGGCTCCGTAGCATCACTCATAAGCTGTGTTCCGCGAATGTAGCTGAAGATGACAAGGTCACCTGTGCCACATACCACCTGGAAGGTCTTGCTAGTCTTTGGTGGTAGAACTATGAGGCTATGCTTCCAGCTGGCCAGATTCCTACCTGGAGAGATTTCACTAAGGCTTTTCGCGAGCATCACATTCCTGAGGCCCTCATCGATCGCAAGAGAGAAGAGTTTTGTAGTTTCACCCATAGCAAGATGGTTGTTGATGCTTACAGTAGAGAGTTTGAGAACCTCCCCCGCTATGCCACAGAAGAAGTGTCCACGGACGCCAAGAAACAGGCTAGGTTCCGGAAGGGTCTCAACCCCAAGTTGCGTCTTGATCTCCACCTGCATCATTGTGATACATTCCAAGCTCTTGTGAACAAGGCCATTAATGCAGAAACAACTCAGCTCACTTACGAGGAGTCTCATAAGCACACCCGTTGAGGGAGTCCTGGATTAGGGGGTGTCTGGATGGCCGGACTAAGACCTTTGGCCGGACTCCCGGACTATGAAGATACAAGATTGAAGACTCTGTCCCGTGTCCAAATGGGACTTTCCTTGGCGTGGAAGGCAAGCTTGGCGATACGATATGAAGATCTCCTCCCATTGTAACCGACTCTGTGTAACCCTAGCCCTCTCCGGTGTCTATATAAACCGGAGAGTTTTAGTCCGTAGGACGAACAACAATCATACCATAGGATAGATTCTAGGGTTTAGCCACTCCGATCTCGTGGTAGATCTACTCTTGTACTACCAATATCGTCAATATTAATCAAGCAGGAGTAGGGTTTTACCTCCATCGAGAGGGCCCGAACCTGGGTAAAAACATCGTGTCCCTTGTCTCCTGTTAACATCCGCCTAGACGCACAGTTCGGGACCCCCTACCAGAGATCCGCCGGTTTTGACACCGACACTCGTGATTTCGGATCTTCCTCCGGTTCTGGTTCTCAAAAGTGCCGGATTTGGGTTCCAAACTCCGCTCTTCCTTCCGGATATGCACCAAGGCCATCTTATGTGGTGCCTCACCCAGCTCAGTCGTATGCTCCACCCAGGTCTACTGGTAGACCGCTTGTCAATGCGGGTCCACGTCCAACCTCAGGGACTTGCTTCACATGCGGGAAGCCAGGACACTATGCGCGTGACTGCTCTCAGGCTAGTTATGCTCCACCCCAGCCCGAGAAGTCTGTTGGCCGTGGTAAGCCATCATGCAAGATGATCAGTGTCAAGTCAGCCCCCACTGAACGTGGACGTGTGCATCACGTCTCAGCTAAAGACGCTCATGATGATACGGATGTCGTTCTTGGTACACTCCTTGTCAATTGTCATCCAGCATTGGTTATGTTTGATACTGGAGCATCTCATTCCTTCATCTCTGAAAGCTATGCTAACTTGCACAACATGTCATTTTGTGATATGCCCTCTCCTCTAGTCATCCAAACTCCTGGATCCAAATGGCAAACTTCTAGTGTAAGCCATGGTAATGAAATCCTTGTTGACAGACTTGTATTCCTTGCCTCACTTATAGCCCTCAAGTCTAAAGATATTAACATCATCTTGGGTATGGAATGGATGAAAGCTCATTATGCCAAGATTGATTGTTACACTAGGTCTGTTCAGCTTACACACCCATTTGGCAAGATAGTCACTTTCTCCACTAGAGTTGCAAGGCGTCAGCTCTATTCTCTCAATGTCAGCCCTCTTGCAGACCTTGAAGATATCCCGGTAGTCCGTGACTTTCCGGATGTCTTTCCAGAGGAACTGCCAGGTGTTCCACCTGACAGAGATGTAGAGTTCGTCATAGATCTTATCCCAGGAACTGCTCCAATCTCTAGGACAACTTACAAGATGGCACCTTTAGAACTAGCCGAGCTTAAGAAACAACTTGATGAGTCCTTGCAAAAGGGTTTCATCCATCCTAGTTCTTCTCCTTGGGCTTGCCCCGTCCTCTTCGTCAAGAAGAAGGACGGTATGGACCAGATGGTTGTAGATTATCGTCCCGTTAATTTGGTCACGATAAAGAACAAGTATCTGCTCCCCAGGATCAACGACCTGTATGATCAGCTTGCTGGATCTTCAGTCTTCTCCAAGTTGGATTTGAGGTTAGGCTACCACCAAATCAAGATCAGAAATGGGGACATTCCTAAGACGGCCTTTATCACTCGTTATGGTCAGTACGAGTACACCGTCATGTCCTTCGGTCTAACCAACGCCCCAGCCACTTTCTCCCGCTTGATGAACTCGATCTTCATGGAGTACTTAGATAAGTTCGTCGTGGTTTACCTCAATGATATTCTTATTTTACCATCCTCCTAGACGCATAGTTCGGGACCCCCTACCCGAGATCCGCCAGTTTTGACACCGACATTGGTGCTTTCATTGAGAGCTCCTTTGTGTCGTCACCTTTAGGCGCGATGGCTTCTTCGTTCGTCAATCATGACGCGGTCCGGGATGAGATCTTTCTACCCGGACAGATCTTCGTATTCGGCGGCTTCGCACTGCGGGTCGACTCGTTTGGCCATCTGGAGCAGATCGAATACTACGCTCCTGGCCATCAGGTCAGGTTTGAAAGCTTAAACTACACGGCCGACATCCGTGGGGACTTGATCTTCGACGGATTCGGGCCACGACTGGGCGCGCCGCACTGTCTCGATGGGCATGATCTAGCTCTGCCGCCGGACAGCGACCAGAGCGCCGCTCAGGTGTTCACTCCGACCATTAGTTCGGAGCCGGCTGCGCTAGCCAGGGACGGGCGGTTGGACGCCGCCCCAAGAGCCGCAATCTCTGCGGCGATAGAGCCGAATACCTGCCAAGTCCTTTGCAAGGCCGGTAACTCCAAGGTGCCGGACTCCGTTCCGGACTCTGAATATTCTGCACCCCTTTCGATCGAACCCGATCGGGCTACGATCATGGAGTTCACTGCTGCGGACGTCTTTCAGCGCTCGCCCTTTGGCGGTATCCTAAATTCGCTAAAGTCCCTCTCTTTGTCGAAAGAACCCCAGCCGGACTACGGTCGGGGTGGTTGGGATGCGGACGACGAAGTTCGAACCCCACCCACCACCCACTTTATAGCCATTGTCGAAGATATAACCAACATGCTCGATTTTGACTCCGAAGATATCAATGGTATGAACACCGATAAAGGAGACAATCAAGAACCAGCGCCTATAGGGCTCCGGAAAACCACCTCATCATACGATGTATGCATGGTGGACACACACAACAGAAATGACAACGAGGACCAAAAGGATGCGGCCAGAGATCGCTCCCCCAAAAAACAATCAAAGCGGCGGCGTAAGCGCAAGGCCAAGCCCCACCTCGACAAAAACCCAGCCATAGAGCAGGGTGACTCAACGGATGATGAACATGCCGTCGAGCATCTGTCCAAGCAGGGCGGACAATCCGAACAACCAATCCCCGAGAAGGATAATAGCCCGGATGACCTCACATCAGACAAATTGCTGGAACATCAGAACCTCCACCAAAGGCTCGTCACCACTGCACGTAGCCTGAAAAAGCAGAAGCGGAAGCTCAAGACAGCGGAGGATGCACTTAGGATCAGATGGGGGAAAGTACTCAATACCGCACACAAGTACGGCAGTAGTCGCCACACAAAGAGCTATTTGAAGCGGAAACTACTACCGGAATTTGACGAAGAGGCCATAAAGCCCCCACAGTCAAAAACTAAGGAAGCCACAAGGTCAGATAGACGACCCTACGATCAATCTCACGCGTCAAAGGACGCCGCACTCAATATAGCGCGCGATCCGTCCAAGAATTCGCATCAGAAAACTGGCCCTACCAGATCCATCTATAGGCCAAGAAAGCAAGCTCCAATGAGTGATGCAACGCAAAAAATACCCGAAAATCGCGGCACGCCTAAATACAGGGGCGCCGCACACCCCCTATGTTTTACCGATGAGGTGCTGGATCATGAATTCCCAGCCGGATTCAAGCCAGTGAACATAGAACCGTACGACGGAACAACAGACCCTGGAGTCTGTATCGAGGACTACATCCTCCACATACACATGGCCAGAGGAGACGACCTCCACGCCATAAAGTACTTACCCTTTCAGCTCAAAGGGCCACCCCGACATTGGCTTAAAAGATTTCCCGAAAACACCATGGGAAGTTGGGCAGTGCTTGAGGATGCTTTCCGGGCAAATTTTCAAGGGACCTATGTCCGGCCCCCGGATGTAGATGCTCTGAGTCATATAACTCAGCAGCCCGGAGAGTCAGCGCCGAAGCTCTGGAACAGATTCCTTATCAAAAAGAATCAGATAGTCGACTGTCCGGGCGCAGAGGCTCTAGCAACTTTCAAACATAGCATCCGAGACGAATGGCTTGCCAGACACCTCGGCCAAGAAAATCCACGAACAATGGCTGCGTTAACAAGCCTCATGACCCGCTTATGTGCAGGAGAGGATAGCTGGTTGGCAAGAAGCAGCACCAGCGACCCGAATATGTCTGAACTCAGAGATGGGAACGGGAAGCCGCGCCGGATAATGGACAACAGCCCGATGAGAACAACAGTAAATGCCGGATTCAAAAGCTCTCGGCAAAATCATAAAAAGATGCCCCCCAAAGACAATAGGGACAAGCTATCCAACCTCAACAAAATTTTGGACAAAATATGTCAAATCCACAGCACTCCGAGGAGACCTGCAAACCATACCCACAGAGATTGTTGGGTCTTTAAGCAGTCCGGCAAGCTCAACGCCGAACACAAGGGGCTCAACACACCAAGCGAAGATGACAATGCACCCCACAAGCAGATCACCGGAGAACAAAAGAAGTTCCCTCAAGAAGTCAAGACAGTAAATCTACTCCATGTGACGAAGAGGAAGAATAGAACGGCACCTACAACGACATGCGCCGTACATCCAGCCCCGGAGGAGCAACCCCACTGGTTGTTACAACCAATCACCTTTGATCATCTGGATTACTCTAGAGGAGACCAGAACGCAGGCTGGACTGCCTTGGTCTTAAATCCAATCATTAAAGGACTCCAATTTACAAACGCCCTTATGGACGGCGGCAGCGACTTGAACCTGTTATACCAGGACACAGTCCGCAAACTCGGGGTAAACCCAGTCGCACTCCACCTCGGCAACACTTCCTTTCAAGGAGTAACGCCAGGTTCGGATACCCCAAGTATGGGTTCCCTTACGTTAGAAGTCACGTTCGGATCACCCGACAACTTCTGAAGCGAAAAGCTAACATTCCACATCGCCCCATTCGTAAGTCGCTATCAAGCGCTACTGGGACGTGAAGCTTTCGCCCGCTTTAACGCAATACTGCACTACGCATCCCTTACACTTAAAATGCCCGGTCCAAAGGGCATCATCTCATTACAAGGGAACATAAATTGACCCCCAAAGTACGGGCAGGGGTGCGGTTGCCTAGATAGGCGCCCACAAATCCAGCCCTACTATCCCGGACACACCTCGATGAGTCCGGCGTCAATATGCTTAAATTACCGCATACCCTCATGCAAGGGGCTCCGTGTGCTCACGCCCGAAGACAATACGTCCCAACTCTTGCTCCAACTATATTTTGTTTATTTCGATATAGATTTCTCGCACGCTTATTTTTTACTAAGTTCCTCTCTTTCCTAGACGAGCATCGTGCTACGCCGGTCCAGGATACGGCACGACGGAGACACAGGCGCAGACGTGCAGCAGGGACCCGTTCCGAGGATTCTTTTCAGATTAAGACCCTGCGTAAACCTTTTTTACTGAATCTTGTTGATAACATCCCTCGGTTTTCTCTATAGCCGAGGAGGTGGCTGGCGTCTTGGCATGTGGCCACGTCAGAATATTTTGCACATACCTGGACACTAGGGGCTTTTTTACCAAGGGCTCTATTTTGGCCCGTCTTCATAAAGACCGAACACCTTAGGGAGTGTTCGGTGTCGCGAGTTTGGCCCTATATGCATCAGCTCCGAATCATGTCTTTGGACAAATGTTGGGTTTGCCCGGCTCCTGTGTTTTGCTGCCTTACGTTCCGTTATATCGGCTAACGCGGCACCAGGAGAACTACTGCAATTGTGC
This sequence comes from Triticum aestivum, assembly GCF_018294505.1. Lineage (NCBI taxonomy): Eukaryota > Viridiplantae > Streptophyta > Magnoliopsida > Poales > Poaceae > Triticum > Triticum aestivum. Next base: position 44,759,710 of record NC_057807.1, read on the forward strand.
CCCAGTTCGGTCGGGTGAGCACCTCAGTAGAGAAAGCCAAAAACTGACTGTCATGATATAGCGAGAGACTGGTCAACCACTCGATGACTTTTATAATCTTTAGGATTCCCCCGCATTAACGAAGGGCCGCTTCCCGGTCAGGCACACTCGCGCCCCGAATTTGGGCGAGCGCGGTGCCCCTAGGGGCTATTCAGTAGTCCCACTGTCAAACTCCTATGGCTAAGTGAAAGTGATAAAGCATTATAGTCCGGTTGCCTAGTTCGCCGCGCCACCACCTCCTTTATAGGACCAAGACGTTTGATTAAGTGTGAACAGACGCCTTTTTGCGAACAGCCCCGCATTCTATGCATGGGGGCTGAAGCCAACGACTGCCATCTTTTAGGTTATATACAAATATATACATTAAACGGCCGCACTGGAGGCATCATGATTCTTGCAAGCACAAGTATAAAAAAGCTTTTTTCATAAAAACACAATTCGTCTTACAAATAGTATAAGCTATTCGAACACAACATCCTTCGAGCACTGCGACTCTATTATACGAGCGCCAGGAAGAACTTCCTCAAAATAGTGCTTGGCAGGTACTCGGCTTTCGTCCGAATCTTGGGATGCAACAATACTGGCCTTCATATCTGCCCAGTATGTCTTGACACGGGCAAGAGCCATCTGTGCACCCTCTATGCACGCCGACCTCTTCATTGCATCGGCATGCGGCCCCGAACCAAGAAATTGCTGCACCAAGCCAAAATAACTCTTCGGCTCCGGCTTCTCCGGCCACAGACAACTCGCAACATACTTCATGGCGAATCCGGATAATCTGTTCAGCTCCGCCCAGGCGGCTAAACGGTCGGAGACTGACAGTGGGCGTTCTGGATTGTGGTACTGCGACCAAAAAAGCTCTTCCAATTCATGGTCACCTTGGCTGCGGAAGTGTTCGGTCGCATCCGCCGCACTTGCGGCCAAATCCAGATAAGCATTGTCCGAACTCCACTGCCGGTCTAATGGAGCATACTTGGGGTCTCCAAACTTCATCCGCAACATATAAGGCTTTCCAGCCGTGATAGCTCCGGCCTGACGCAGCTCCTCCTTCATCGCTCTCATGGCAGAGCGAGTATCCTTGGCTTCGGCAGTGATCTTTTCAAGATCCTTCTGAGTCGCCCTATATTCTTGTTCAAGCAATCTACAGCGGTCGGTAGCATCCCTAAGTTTTATGGCCATCTCGGCCATTTCCTTCTAGCTTTGGCAGTGAGCAGCCTGTTTGGCTTTTAGCTCTTCAGCCGCTTTAACGGCAGCCGCATCACTCTTCCTGGTTTGCTCCTTTGCTCGGGCAAGTTCCGCCCGAAGGTTCTCCACGGCAGCAGCACCATCTACATAAAACATATATAAGGCCCGAGCATCAAGCCCCTATTGTTGGGTGTCTTTTGAACATACCTTGAGCCTCGCCTAGCCTCTTATGTACAAGCGCGATGTCGGCATCTACTACGTCAAGTTGCCGCTTCAGTTCGGCAGATTCATCAGTCCGGCTAGCCATCGAACGCCTAGCCACCTTCATGGAATAGGCGGCACATTATGCCTGGGGTTATGATCCTCTGTGCGCCATCACTCGTGATGACACACAGAGTCTCAGGGGCTACTACTCATACAGGGCACATTTAATATGCGGCTCTGCCAAAAGATACACCTTTTTACATACCTCAAAGCCTGCTAGTAAACTCCTGGCAGCCTTGTACAATCCGCTTTCCGCGGACGAAATCCTTCCAATCACCGTATCCATCAACATACGCTGTTCTTCTGAGATGGACGCCCCACTAAGCAGATCCTTCAGCCCCTCCGCCGGCGCGCAAGAGGATGCCAGACTACTCTGATGACCTTTCCCAGGGTCCGGACTTGAAAAAGACCTCCGGGACGATACCTCGGGGTCGCCACATTCATGTTTCGCTCTCTATCATCTCTGGACGAAGATCCCCTGAAGATGAGCTCTGCAAAGAAGGGTTGAGATCCGAACTGCAAGATAATGTTTCGGTTATTTTCCTCAGGAATAAAACATGAATGTGATTCATTATGGAACCCCTCCCTTCACTTACACCTCGGGGGAGAGAGGGTCCCCTTTAGGGGCGATTCGGCAGAAGCGTTCTCCGGTGCCGAACCCTCTGACGAAGATTTCTTTCCCCGTTTTGAGGTTATCACCTCTGGGTCTTCAGAGGCAGTCTTTTTCTTTCCCTGGTCGGGATAATTTTTGATTCTTCCCTTCCTAACGGCCTCCTTCGGGGAGGCGGTAGCTCCTTGGTTCCCCCCTTCACCTTCCACCAATGGCGCGGCCTCCAGCATCCTGGTCAGTATGGGATTCGGCACGGTCTCGGGCAGGGGGGCTGGACACCTGATAAGCTTTGCCTTCGCTATCCACTCCTGTTCAAAGAGCAACTCTGCTAAAGGGTAGATTTGATAAAAATATGGATGGTACGTGCAAATACGGGGCTACTTACTTTAGCATCCGGGCGGTTGCAGCTCAGACCAGCATCCTCGGACAAATCCGGACACCTTGCTTGTGATCCGAAGAACAATTTGTACATCTCCATGGGTGTCATTCCCATGAAGTGTTGTAGGACCCGTGGTCCCTCAGGATTGAACTCCCACAGGTGGAGAGGTCGACATTTGCAGGGTAGTGTGCGGCGAATCACCATGACTTGTGCCACCACGGTCAGATTGATATCTCTTTCTAGGAGATCTCGAATACGGCCCTGCAGCAAGGGCACATCTTTTGGCGGCCCCCAGATAAGTCCTTCATTAACCCATGATGCCAGCCGTGGTGGGGGACCCGAGCGAAAAGTAGGCGGTGCCACCCATGTGGTGCCCCTAGGGGCTGTGATGTAAAACCAGTCCCGTTGCCATAAGCCGAGCTCCTCTTGAAAGAACCTTCGGGCCATGGAGCGTCATCCATCTTGCTTATTATAGCCCCTCCGCACTTAGCATGCTGCCCCTCGATCACTTTTGGTTCCTGAAGGTCTTTAGCCACAATCTGAAGTGAGGGGTGATATGGAGGAAAGCCTCGCACATGAAAATGAATGATGAGATCTGGAGGATGGACTCCGGAGCTAGGTCGTGGAACTCCAGCCTGTAGTAAAACATAAGCCCCCTCACAAAGGGATCGATCGGGAAGCCTAGTCCCCGAAGGAAATGCGATGCGAACACCACGCTTTCACCAGGCTGGGGGCGGGAATAGCTTGCCCTTGAGTAGGCAGTCTATGCGAGATTTCGCCGGTTAGATACCTGGCATCTCTTAACTTTCGCAAATCTTCTTCCGTGATGGAGGAAGGCATCCACCGGCCTTGAGGGTCAGAGCCGGCCATCTTTGAAGGTCCGAAGCGCCTAAAACTAGAGCTTTAGGTGTTGGAACTCGAAGGCAGGGGCGGATTTGATTGGTTTAAGAACAAGGTTGTCGGGCCTTGGTTCCTTTATAAAGGAGGTGAATACCAAGAGCCCTCCCCGTAACCGTTTGAGACTCGCTTTCAATTAGGGAGTCATACCTGAGTCACGGTTGGGTTACCCACACCCGTATAGATGAGAATCCCGGAATAAGGGGACACGATCTATGCTTTGACAAGACGTGCCAAGGAAACCGCCTCGCTAAACGCGCTGAGGTGGAACAATAAAATGAATAAAGAGCCTGGCTGTGGCATGATGTCACGCCACGGAATACGTCAACAGATCCGATTGATACAAATATTATTCTCTCTACGAAGGAATGTGGAACATATTTTGCAGAGCCGGACACTACCCTGGTGTTCAACATCTTCTATGAAATATTTGGAGGAGGAACCCGCCATGCAATGCCGAAGACAACTTGCGCGCCGGACTCGTCGTCATTGAAGCCTAGTTCAGGGGCTACTGAGGGAGTCCTGGATTAGGGGGTGTCCGGATGGCCGGACTAAGACCTTTGGCTGGAATCCCTGACTATGAAGATACAAGATTGAAGACTCTGTCCCATGTCCGGATGGGACTTTCCTTGGCGTGGAAGGCAAGCTTGGCGATACGATATGAAGATCTCCTCCCATTGTAACCGACTCTGTGTAACCCTAGCCCTCTCCGGTGTCTATGTAAACCGGAGAGTTTTAGTCCGTAGTACGAAGAACAATCGTACCATAGGCTAGATTCTAGGGTTTAGCCACTCCGATCTCGTGGTAGATCTACTCTTGTACTACCCATATCATCAATATTAATCAAGCAGGAGTAGGGTTTTACCTCCATCGAGAGGGCCTGAACCTGGGTAAAAACATCGTGTCCCTTGTCTCATGTTACCATCCGCCTAGACGCACAGTTCGGGATCCCCTACCCGAGATCCGCCGGTTTTGACACCGACACCCGTGATTTGGGATCTTCCTCCGGTTCTGGTTCTCAAAAGCGCCGGATTTGGGTTCCAAACTCTGCTCTTCCTTCCAGATATGCACCGAGGCCATCTTATGTGGCGCCTCACCCAACTCAGTCGTATGCTCCACCCAGGTCTACTGGTAGACCGCTTGTCAGTGCGGGTCCACGTCCAACCTCAGGGACTTGCTTCACATGCGGGAAGCTAGGACACTATGCACGTGACTGCTCTCAAGCTAGTTATGCTCCACCCCAGCCCGAGAAGTCTGTTGGCCGTGGTAAGCCATCACGCAAGATGATCAGTGTCAAGTCAGCCCCCACTGAACGTGGACGTGTGCATCACGTCTCAGCTAAAGACGCTCATGATGATACGGATGTCGTTCTTGGTACACTCCTTGTCAATTGTCATCCAGCATCGGTTATGTTCGATACTGGAGCATCTTATTCCTTCATCTCTGAAAGCTATGCTAACTTGCACAACATGTCATTTTGTGATATGCCCTCTCCTCTAGTCATCCAAACTCCTGGATCCAAATGGCAAACTTCTAGTGTAAGCCATGGTAACGAAATCCTTGTTGACAGACTTGTATTCCTTGCCTCACTTATAGCCCTCAAGTCTAAAGATATTAACATCATCTTGGGTATGGAATGGATGAAAGCTCATTATGCCAGGATTGATTGTTACACTAGGTCTGTTCAGCTTACACACCCATTTGGCAAGACAGTCACTTTCTCCACTAGAGTTGCAAAGCGTCAGCTCTATTCTCTCAATGTCAGCCCTCTTCCAGACCTTGAAGATATCCCGGTAGTCCGTGACTTTCCGGATGTCTTTCCAGAGGAACTGCCAGGTGTTCCACCTGACAGAGATGTAGAGTTCGTCATAGATCTTATCCCAGGAACTGCTCCAATCTCTAGGAGAACTTACAAGATGGCACCTTTAGAACTAGCCGAGCTTAAGAAACAACTTGATGAGTCCTTGCAAAAGGGTTTCATCCGTCCTAGTTCTTCTCCTTGGGCTTGCCCCGTCCTCTTCGTCAAGAAGAAGGACGGTACGGACCGGATGGTTGTAGATTATCGTCCCGTTAATTTGGTCACGATAAAGAACAAGTATCCGCTCCCCAGGATCAACGACCTGTATGATCAGCTCGCTGGATCCTCAGTCTTCTCCAAGTTGGATTTGAGGTTAGGCTACCACCAAATCAAGATCAGAAATGGGGACATTCCTAAGACGGCCTTTGTCACTCGTTATGGTCAGTACGAGTACACCATCATGTCCTTCAGTCTAACCAACGCCCCAGCCACTTTCTCCCTCTTGATGAACTCGATCTTCATGGAGTACTTAGATAAGTTCGTCGTGGATTACCTCGATGATATTCTTATTTACTCGAAGAACGAGGAAGAGCATGCTGAACACCTTAGACTTGTGTTAGAAAAACTCAGAGAGCATCGCCTTTATGCCAAGTTCTCCAAGTGTGAATTTTGGTTACCAGAAGTGACCTACCTAGTCCACGTAATCTCTGGTAAGGGCATTGTTGTCAATCCCGAGAGAGTTAAGTCCGTTCTCGATTGGACTCCACCCGAAACTGTTAAACAAGTTAGGAGTTGCATTGGTCTAGCCAGCTATTATCGCCGCTTTGTTGAAAACTTCTCCAAAGTGGCCAAACCTCTCACGGAACTTCTCAAGAAAGATAAAAAGTTTGAGTGGTCCCCATAGTGTGAGTACAGTTTTCAGGAACTGAAAAGACGCCTGACCTCTGCTCCCATACTTGTGCCACCGGATTTCACTAAAGACTTTGTTATCTACTGCGATGCCTCACGACAGGGACTAGGTTGCATTCTTATGCAGGATCGTCATGTGATTGCCTATGCATCTCGATAGTTGCATCCACATGAGGAGAATTATCCTACACATGATCTAGATCTTGCAGCCGTAGTCTATGCACTCACGACCTGGCGACATTACCTTCTTGGTAAACGTTGCGAGATCTACACCGATCACCAAAGTCTCAAGTATATCTTCACCCAACCAGATTTGAACCTTAGGCAAAGACGTTGGTTGGAGGTGATCTCAGATTATGATCTAGGGATTACTTACACTCCAGGCAAAGCCAATGTCATGGCTGATGCGCTAAGTCGTAAACTCTATTGCAACAATCTCATGTTGAAGCAAGGCCAACCACTTCTCCATGAGGAATTCTGTAAGTTTAACCTTCACATTGCTCCTCGTGGATTCCTTTCTACCTTGGTGGCGAAACCACCTCTTGTGGATCATATCATAGAAGTCCAGAAGCATTATACGGGAATCTCCCGAATCAAGAAAAATATCTCCAAGGGAGTAGCTGGTTGTTTCTCTATGGATGAACGAGGTGTTGTTTACTTTGGGAACTGCTTGGTGGTTCCCAAGAGTCAGCAGGCGCATGAATCCCCTCTCACGATTCATCCCGGTAGTACTAAGATGTATCAGGACCTACGCCAGAGGTTCTGGTGGACTAGGATGAAGAGAGAAATCGCTTAGTTTATTGCTAACTGTGACGTTTGTTGTCGCATTAAGGAAGAGCATCAAAGACCTGCTGGCACCCTTCAGCCTTTAGCTATTCCTGAGTGGAAATGGGATAAATTTAGTATGGATTTCATCACCGGCTTTCCCAGGACCAAGAAAGGGAATAACACTATCTTCGTAGTCGTTGATCGTCTTTCCAAAGTGGCTCACTTTCTTCCTGTTCGAGAGGGTATCACTGCTAGCCAGCTTGCTGACTTATACATTCCTCGAATAGTGTCAGTTCATGGTGTTCCACTAGAGATCAATTCAGACCGTGGTAGTCTTTTCACTTCTCATTTCTAGGAGAGTTTCCAAACTGCCATGGGAACCCATCTTTCTTTCAGTACCGCTTTCCACCCTCAGTCGAGTGGTCAGGTGGAAAGGGTCAACCAAATTCTTGAAGACATGCTTAGAGCTTGTGTTATCTCTTTGGTATGGATTGGGAGAAATGTCTTCCTTTCGCCAAGTTTGCTTATAACAATAGCTATCAATCCAGCCTCAAGAAATCTCCTTTTGATATTCTCTATGGACGAAGATGTCAAACACCTTTGAACTGGTCAGAAACCGGTGAAAGACAATTCTTTGGACCGTACATGATCCAGGAGGCAGAAGAGCAAGTTCGCATTATTTGTGAGAATTTGAAAACAGCCCTATCTCGTCAAAAGAGTCAGTATGACTGCCATCATAAGGATATGACTTATGAAACTAGCGACAGAGCTTACCTTCGGGTTACTCCTTTGAAGGGTACCCATCGTTTCGGTATCAAGGGCAAGTTGGCTCCTCGTTACATTGGTCCTTTTCGCATTCTCGCTAAACGAGGAGAGGTTGCCTACCAGTTGGATACCCCCACATCTTTCCAGAGTTCATGATGTCTTCCACGTCTCTCAACTGAGGCGTTGCTTCTCGGATCCCATCCGCGGAGTGGACCACGAAACGCTTGATCTCCAAGATAACCTCACATACCGAGAGTACCCTGTTTGCATTCTTGATCAAGCAGAGTGTGTCACTCGACGTCATAACATCAAGTTTCTCAAGGTTCAGTGGTCTCATCATACCGAGAGAGAAGCTACTTGGGAGCGAGAAGATCGTCTTCGACTAGAGTACCCCGCTTTCTTTCCATCGACCCCTGAATCTCGAGACGAGATTCTTTCAAGTGGGGGCGAGTTGTCACATCCCTAGTTCTGGTATGCTCAAGGCTAGCTAGTCATGTGTGCATCATGTTTAAATTCCATTTAATTTTGAAATGAGGATTTGTGAAACCCTCAGAATCATCTCTCGAAATGACCTAGATAAAAATTGCTCCAAAAAGGTCTGAGAAAATTTTCATGTTGCTCTCTGAAAATATTGGACAGAGATAAAAATCAAACCAATATTTTTAGGAGCTCATAAGTATTTATTTTGGGCATTTGGAATTAATGCATAATTATTTGCATTGGATATATATTTGTTATACATATAATATATGTCCAAAAATTATGCCATTTGTTGAAGAGCTCTAGAATAATACCACTAGTTCCTACAAAAATTGGTATAAGTAAATAAAATGATTTAGTATTATTATTAAATCAAAACAAATGTCAGAAAAAAAATAGAAAAGAAAAAGAAATGGAAAAACGTACCTCTGCAGCCCAGCGGCCAACAGGCCGGCCCTGCCAGCAGGCAGCCCAGCCCAACTGCGAGGAGCTTCTTCAAGCTCCTGCCAGTAGGAGCTGTTGCGTGCCCGCCCACAGCCGGCCGTGGCCACGTCTCCCGCCACCTCCTGCTTCCCCTCCTCGTCGCTCTGGATGCCCCGCGCGACACCACGCACCACCCCGCGTCTCTCTCACTCTCTCTCGCTCTCCCTCCTCCCCTGGTTCTCTCTCTCCTGACCACCCGAACGCGCCCGTCGCCACCGCTCGTTGTTGGCGTAGCCACCGCCTCCCCCTCGCCTCCCCGACACGCGCAGGAGCTCTGCCTCCTCGCTCTGAAGCTCTCCGCCGAGCCACACAGGCTGGAACGCTCCGTGGAGCCGTCGCCGTCGCCATCTTCACCTCCGGTCGCCGGAGATTGTCTTCGCCGCCCCGCCGTCTTCAGCGTGTCCCCGAGCTCGCCGACAAGCCCGTCGAGTCCGATGTGAGCTTCTGCTCCGTTCCCCTCTCCCCACTCCTCTGTTCTCGCGCTGTAGCCCCCTTTCCCCACCATGGCCGTAGCTCCTCGCCGCCGTCCATGTCGCCACCACAGCCCGCAACCAAGCGCGTCACCGTGCTCCTGGTGCCACGAGGGTGCCGCAGAGCCCCTCGGGTGGCCTCCCCGTGCCCCGCAGGCCGCTCCCGCTTGAAGCCGTGCTCCGACCGGCGCCGCGTGCTCTGCTCCGGCGAGCTCCAGCCTCCCCGCCTCCTCCCCCCTGCCCCAGTGGATGCGCGCGAGCACCAGCTCCTCGGAGATGGTCTCCGCCGCCCGAATGGACGCCGGAGGGCAGATCCCGAGCCCTCCGCCGCGTTCGGCCTCGCCGACGGCTAAACACCGGCGGGTTTGACCGGCTTGACCCCACCGGCCTGACTAGTGGGCCCAGGACCCTGCTAATTGTAGTTAAATGTTAATTAAACTTAATTAGCCTGCTGATACTGACATGTGGGCCCAGTCCACTAACTAAACTAGATTAGTGTTAGATTAACGCTAACTAAATTAGATTAGTTAGATTAGACACTGGCATATGGGTCCCATTGGTCAGATTTGACCTGGACCGACCCGTTGACTTGCTGATGTCACTCAGACGTCATGCTGACGCAGTTATCTATTTTCTGGATTTAAATTAATCAAGAAAATCTAGAAAATGGTTTAAACTTCAAAAATTCATAGAAATTCAACCGTAGCTCAGATTGAAATAATTTATATATGAAAAATTATCAGAAAAATGCAATCTTTCCATCTGTACTAGGTTCATGCATGAAAAACCAACTTATACCTACTGTATAAGTGAAAACATGTAAATGGCATTTATAAGGAGTTAATTTGGTGTTGCATTTGAACTCTTGGTTCAAATGAACTTCAACCAAATGATTGCTCGCTGCATTAGCTCAAACAGCATCACATCTTCATGCCATGTTCATGCATCATATTGTTGCATATGCTTGTGTATTGATTGTCGACACCGTTCCTTCTCGATAGGTCCTGCTCCGAAGAGTGTTCCAGAGTACCTGTCTAAGGAGCAGTGCCACCCTATTGATCTACCAGGCAAGCAAACCCCCTTGTTCATAGTGATACAATCCTACTCTCTCGCTCCTGCTCTCAGTTATTGCATTAGGACAATAACATTTCAATTGCTACTTTGTGCTGCCGTAGTTGAACCCATTCATTTGCATGACCTGTAATTGCCATAGTAAATAGTTGAAACCCACTAGCATATGTAGGAGTTGATTGAAGCCATTGTTGTGTTCCTACCATGCTATGCCTGGTATTGCTTAGAGTGTGTCAGGTCTGATTCATTGGGAATGAATTGGAGTGCAGTGCTCTATGTTCTGATGCTGAGAGTGAAGGGTGTGAACATGCTTTGGTAAAGGTAGCGGTGAGAGGCCATGTAGGAGTACATGGTGGGTTGTCTCACTGGAACCGTCCATAAGCACTGAGTTCTGTGTATGTTGTGCAATGACTCGATACTACCAACATTGGGTTCCGATAACTCGGCCCCTCTCGACTTATTAACCAACTTGATCTCTGTCCAGGAGTTGCAACTAGTTTCTAGTGTTTGTAGGTTGTGCTATTTTTCTACTGAGTGGCACCCGGCAGGGTGGGCTTGGGACAGACTAGGCACAGGTGGCACGGTGTACCAAGTGGCGCCCGGTTGGTGGGCTTGAGAACCCTGATCACATCGTTTGGGGCCGTGAGCGACACCCCGGCCGGATCTCCTTGCGGATGGAACCTGAATAGGCGATAAACCTGGACTAGAGTCTTGTGTGGTTAGTCAGGTCGTGGCCGACACCCTCGCCAGGCTTCCGCTTGAAGGTTGCCGAGATACATGACGTGTACATGGCGGTAAGTGGCGAGAGCGTGTGTGAAGAAGTACACCCCTGCAGGGTTAACATGATCTATTCGAATAGCCGGGTCCGCGGTTATGGACTTCTTGGATGCTTACATGGTACATAGACAACTTGAAGTGGATACTCTAAAATGCTCAAGACAAGTGTGAGTGCTATGGATGGCCTTCTCGTAGGGAGACAGGGATGTATCCATAGTAGTGTATTGTGTGGTGATTAGTGGACTCGTGTGCGCCATCTCACCTCAAAGAAGTATCTCATAGTCGTAGAACAGGATAGCCACTGAGTCAAAGCTGGCTTGCTGCAACTAAACCCCACATTACCCTCTTGATACAAATGCATGTATGATAGGATCTGATGTAAGTCTTGCTGAGTACCTTTGTACTCATGTTGCTTTATTTATGTTTTTGCAGCGGAGACTTCGGTCTTACTAGTTTACATGGACTTCGACAAGTAGCTTGTACCTCAGCTACGATCTTGATAGGATGTTGTAGATAGTCAGGCTCTTCAGCCTTTTTCATTTGTAGATGGTTGTACTCAGACATGTAATGCTTCCGCTTGTTGCTTGTGTGCTCTGAATGTTGGGCCATGTGACCCCTATTTGTAATATATGCTATGATGGCTCTTCTGAGCCTTTATCTATTTGAGTCGTTGAGTTATGTTGTGATGCCATGTTGTGCAACACATACTTGCATGTTATGCATACATGTAATGTGTATTGCTATGTGTGGGATCTGACTATCTAGTTGTTTATCCTTAGTAGCCTCTCTTACCGGGAAATGTCTCCTAGTGCTTCCACTGAGCCCTGGTAGCTTGCTACTGCTCTGGAACACTTAGGCTGGCCGGCATGTGTCCTTCTTCGTTCCTGTGTCTGTCCCTTCAGGGAAATGTCACGCGGTGTCTACTGAAGTCATGTTAGCGTGCTACAGTCCGGATTCTCCGGAGTCCTGCTAGCTAGCTGCTACAGCCCGGATTCACTCGCTGATGACCGACATGTTCGTTGCTGGGTCATGTATGCCTGTCCCTGTAAGTTAGTGCCACTTTGGGTTCACGACCAGCCATGTCAGCCTGGGTTCTTTGTCATATGGATGCTAGCAACATTGTCATATACGTGTGCCAAAAGGCGCAAACGGTCCCAGGCATGGTAAGGCAACACCCGCGGGAATACCGTGCGTGAGGCCGCAAAGTGATATGGGGTGTTACATGCTAGATCGGTGTGGCATAGAATCGGGGTCCTGACATGTGCGTAGTGAAAATCGCCAACTCCAGTCTCGTCTGAAGAGTGTTGTTTCTTTAGAGAGGATGAAGGAAGCTTTGGAGCAGAAGGATCTAGATCTGGCGGCTCCTCGGAAGGAGGCGCGCGAGAAGACGAAGCTCGCGGACCAGAAGCTGGCTTCAGTTGGTAAGTTGGAGGATGAGAACGTGAAATTCAAGACGGCTGTCTCGGACACCAATCGTGAAGTCGAACAACTGAGGAAGGACAAGGAGAATCTGACCGCTGAAGTTGATGGTCTCAAGACCAAGACGGGGAAGCTAGAGTCTCATTTGGAACAACTTGCGGCAAAACTCGTCTCGAAGCTTGAAGGTATGACTGTTCCGTTAGATAACTGTCGTCGACTGAAATTTATGATACTGTCGACTCATTATTTGTTGTGATGGACCAGAACTCTATCAGCACTTTGAAGTCGAGACTGGACGGGTCGAGACAGGTCTCGACCCAATCAACTGTCCCATGAAAGACGAGGTCGTGATGAACTTGCTTCGATTGGAATCACGCTTGGACGATGCAGTCGACTATCTGGCTCGACTGAAGGCGGCGATGGCTCGAGTGGACACCGAACTCTGGCCTCATGCAGAAATGTCTCAAGACCTCGAGTCTTTAATGACTCGGCTGAATCAGATTCCAGGTCGAGTGCAAGAGTGGAAGAAATCTACTGCCCGCTGTGGTGCTGACATCGCCTTGTCTTTGGTCCGAGTGCATTGCAAGGAAGCTAAGCAAGACAAGCTAGCAGCTCTCAAAGTGGCTAACACTAAGAAGCATTCCTTCCAGGACTTCATGGACACTTTCCTCGAGGCAGCCACCCGCATCGCCGACAGCATCGATCTGGACAGCTTCTGCGACCCGGCCAGTCCTTCTCCTGTCGAGTGATTAAAGAACACTATGCCACCACTTTTATTTGCCTCGAAATGCTGAGTGGATTTGTAACCGTTAAAACTCCTTCGGGCCTGATGCCTGAGCACTTTATTCTGCGGTTAAGAACCTCCAAATTTATCATCTCACATATTGCGTCTGCCTTCGACCGAAATCTGCTTTTCTCTCGAACTGCTGTTTGTTTGCTTAATGCAGTTTCTGGAAGAGGAGGGCCAGTGCCTGATCAATGATTTGGTGTTCCAGTCGACCGGATGGGTGATCCTTGAGCAGCATTGAACAACTTATCAGCAATGCACTCAGCAACGGTCTTGACGTTCTGGTCAACCGATCGGGTGATCCTCGAGTAGCATTGATCAGCTCATCCGCAAGGCACTCAGCAATGGTCTTGATGTTCCAGTCGACCGATCGGGTGATCTTTGAGTAGCATTGATCATCTCATCAGCAAGGCACTCAGCAATGGTCTTGACGTTCCAGTCGACCGATTGGGTGATCCTTGAGTAGCATTGATCAGCTCATCAGCAAGGCACTCAGCAATGGTCTTGACGTTCCAGTCGACCGATCGGGTGATCCATGAGTAGCATTGATCATCTCATCAGCAAGGCACTCAGCAATAGTCTTGACATTCCCGCCAATCGATTGGGTGATCCTTGGGTAGCATTGATCATCTCATCAGCAAGGCACTCCTCAATGACCTTGACGTTCCTGTCAACCACCTGGTAAGGGTTTTCAAACTTAGGCGAGTACGGGACTGCAGCTAAGCCCCCGAGTGGAGGATTGCTCTCCACTCGGCAGAATTTTTTCGAACTTAGGCGAGTACGGGACTGCAGCTAAGCCCCTGAGTGGGAGGTTTTCTCACCACTCGATAGGATTTTTACAAACTTAGGCGAGTGCGAGACTGCAGCTAAGCCTCCGAGTGGGAGGTTTTCTCACCACTCGGTAGGATTTTTTCAAACTTAGGCAAGCGCTGAGCTACATCTAAGCCCTCGAGTGGGAGGTTTGCTCACCACTCGGTAGGATTTTTTCAAACTTAGGCGAGTGTGATACTACAGCTAAGCCTCCGAGTGGGAGGTTTGCTCACCACTCGGTAGGATTTTTTCAAACTTAGGCGAGCGCTGGGCTGCAGCTAAGCCCCCGAGTGGGAGGTTTGCTCACCACTCGGTAGGATTTTTTCAAACTTAGGCGAGTGCAAGACTGCAACTAAGCCTCCGAGTGGGAGGTTTGCTCACCACTCGGTAGGATTTTTTTTCGAACTTAGGCGGGCACTGGGCTCCAGCTAAGCCCCCGAGTGGGAGGCGGACTCACCACTCGGTAGGATTTTACAAACTTAGGCGAGCACTAGGCTGCAGCTAAGCCCCCAAGTGGGAGGCGGACTCACCACTCGGTAGGATTTTACAAACTTAGGCGAGCACTGGGCTGTAGCTAAGCCCCCGAGTGGGAGGCGGACTCACCACTCGGTAGGATTTTACAAACTTAGGCGAGCACTGGGCTGCAGCTAAGCCCCCAAGTGGGAGGCGGACTCACCACTCGGTAGGATTTTACAAACTTAGGCGAGCACTGGGCTGCAGCTAAGCCCCCGAGTGGGAGGCGGACTCATTACTCGGTAGGATTTTATAAACTTAGGCGAGCACTGGGCTACAGCTAAGCCCTCCGACTGGGAGGCGGACTCACCACTCGGTAGGATTTTATAACTTTATCTTAGGTGAAACAGGTTCGCTGCTAAGGCAATGCATACAAAAGAAACAAACAACAATCATTTGGAAGACTGTAAAATGATGTCTTTTGACAAACAAACTAAGAGGTACTTCTTATTACATCTCATTAGTCTAAATATAGAGTAAAAAGGACGGAGCAGATCCGTGTTCCAGGAGCGTGGTTCATCTTTGTTGTGCTCGACGTTGAAGAGACGATATGCTCCGTTGTGGAGCACCTTGGTGATGACGAAAGGGCCTTCCCAAGTGGGGGCGAGCTTGTGTGGCTTCTGCTGATCCACTCGGAGGACCAAGTCCCCTTCCTGGAATGCCTGACCTCTTACGTTCCTGGCATGGAATCGACGCAGGTCTTGCTGATAAATGGTCGATCGGATCAAGGCCATCTCTCTTTCTTCCTCCAGTAGGTCAACTGCATCTTGTCGAGCTTGCTCTGCTTCCTCCTCTGAGAAGAGTTCGACTCGAGGAGCGTTGTGGAGCAAATCGCTCGGCAAAACGGCTTCGGTCCGTAGACTAAGAAGAACGGAGTCCATCCAGTCGACCGATTGGGAGTTGTCCTCAGACCCCACAGCACTGACGGGAGCTCATCAACCCAAGATCCAGCCGCGTGCTTGAGGTCATGCATTAACAGAGGCTTCAATCCTTTGAGAATCAATCCATTTGCCCGCTCAGCCTATCCATTCGACTGAGGGTGGGCAACTGAAGCGTAATAGACCCTTGTGCCTTGGGAAGCGCAAAAGGTTCTGAACTCGTCGGAGTCGAAGTTCGACCTGTTATCCGTGATGATGTTGTGTGGTACTCCATATCTGAATATCAACTCCCAAATGAAACTCACAGCAGTGCTTGCTTCAAGGTTTTTGATGGATTGGCTTCGATCCACTTAGTAAACTTGTCGACTGCTACCAGCACATGGGTAAATCCGCTCCTACCGGTCCTCAGAGGTCCAACCATGTACAATCCCCAAACGGAAAAAGGCCAGACGAGTGGAATAGTCTTTAGAGCTGATGCGGGTTTGTGTAACATATTGGAGTAAAACTGACACCCTTCACACTTATCCACTATCTCCTTTGCCATCTCGTTGGCGTACGGCCAATAAAATCCGGCTCGGTATGCTTTGGCCACGATGGTCCGAGAGGATGCATGGTGACCACAGGTCCCCGAGTGAATATCATTGAGAATCATTCGGCCTTCTTCTAGCGTGATGCACTTCTGGCAAACCCCAGTCACACTTTCTCTGAACAACTGTCCTTTTATCACAGTAAAGGCTTTAGACCACCAGACGATCTGTCGAGCCTCTTTCTCATCCTCTGGGGGTTCCTTCCTAAGAATGTAAGCGATGTATGGCACAATCTAGTCAGGAGTGATGACCAAAACCTCCATGACTAAGTCGACCACGGCTGGGATTTCAACTTCAGTCGGATCTGTGGCGCTCTTGGGCTGCGGTGACTCCTCGGTGAAAGGATCTTCCTGAACTGAAGGTGAATGAATATGTTCCAGAAACACGTTTCGGGGAATGGCCTCTCTCTTTGAACCTATCTTGGCTAACTCATCTGCAGCTTGATTTTTCAGTCGGGGAATATGGTGGAGCTCCAACCTTTCAAACCTCTTCTCCAGCTTTCTCACCGTGTTGCAGTAACCAGTCATGGCTCGGCTCCTGACATCCCATTCCTTCATCACTTGGTTGACCACCAAATCTGAGTCACCGTAGACCATAAGGCGACGGACGCCGAGTGATATGGCCATACGCAACCCGTATAGGAGTGCTTCGTATTCGGCTTCGTTATTGGAGGAATCAGAATGAATCTGGAGAACATAACTGAGCCTGTCTCTGCGGGGGGATACCAAAACTACTCCAGCGCCTGAACCATTCAGCATCTTGGAGCCATCAAAGAACATAGTCCAATGCTCCGAGTGAACTTGAGTCGGCAATTTCTACTCAATCACTCGGCAAGGAAATTTGCAATTGCTTGGGACTTGATGGCCTTCTTTGCCTCAAACATGATATCTAATGGAAGGAGTTCAACCGCCTAGTTTGCTACTCGACTAGTGGCGTCTCCATTATTCAGAATTTCGAATAGTGGCGCGTCGCTGACGACTGTAATGGAGTGGTCATAGAAATAGTGCGCAACTTTCTTCAAGGTAATGTATATTCCATAGACAAGCTTCTGTTAATGTGGGTATCGTTGCTTGGATGGAGTCAAAACTTCAGAGAGATAATAGACTGGGCGTTGAACCTTGTAAGCTTTTCCTTCTTCTTCTCGCTCGATCGTGAGTACTGTGCTGACAACTTGTCCAGTGGCTGCAATATAAAGCAGTAAAGTCTCTTTGCCGATTGGTGCAGCGATCACCGGCTGGGTGGAAAGCAGGGTTTTTAGCTCTGCAAACGCTGCATCAGCTTCATCAGTCCACTCGAACTTATCAGACTTCTTCATCAGTCGGTAAAGAGGCAAGGCCTTTTCACCGAGACGAGAAATGAATCGACTCAGAGCAGCCAGACAACCAATCAGCTTCTGAATGTCATGCACTCGCACGGGGCGCTTCATTCGAAGGATGGTATCAACTTTTTCTAGATTGGCGTCGATCCCTCGTTCAGAAATGACAAAACCAAGTAACTTTCCTCTTGGAAGTCCGAACGTGCACTTTGACGGATTAAGCTTGATATCGTACCTCCTCAGGTTGGCAAAGGTTTTTGCAAGGTCAGTCAATAGGTCGGAACCTTTGCGAGACTTGACCACAATGTCGTCCATGTATGCTTCCACATTCCAACTGATTTGAGTGAGCAGGCACTTCTGAATCATTCTCATGAATGTGGCTCCGGCATTTTTTAAACCGAAAAGCATGGTAACATAGCAAAAGCACCCAAATGGGGTGATGAAGGCTTCTTTTATTTCATCGGGACCATACAGTCGGATCTGATGGTATCCGGAATACGCATCAAGGAAAGACAAGCGCTCGCACCCCATAGTCGAGTCGACAATCTGATGGATGCGAGGGAGAGGGAAGTGATCTTTCGGGCAGGCCCGATTGATATGCTTGAAATTGATGCACATACGAAGTGAATCATCCTTCTTAGGAACCATGACTACATTGGCTAACCACTCGGAGTGGTAGATTTCACGGATGAACTCTGCTGCCAACAGTCGAGCCACTTCTTCGCCAATTGCTTTCCTCTTCTGCACGGCGGACCGCCGAAGGTGCTCTTTGACGAGTTTTACTTTGGGGTTGACACGCAAACGGTGCTCAGCCAGTCCCCTGGGTACACCTGGCATGTCAGAGGGTTTCCATGCGAAGATGTCCCAGTTCTCACGGAGGAACTGGATGAGCGCTTCTTCCTATTTGCCGTCGAGCATCGTTGAAATATGAGTCGGCGCAACATTGGGATCGGTCGGGTGAATATGAATAGGCTTCTTTTCACCAGTCGACTGAAATGCAGAGTCTGTAGCGGGCTTCTTGGCTCGGAGCAAATCACTCGGATCTGCACTCTTCTGATACTCTTGCAATTCGACTGCTGCCATCTGAGCATCGGCGATTTTGGAACCTTTTTGAAAGCTGCCTTCTGCCGATTGCCAGTTATTGTGATCACACCTTTGGGGCCAGGCATCTTCAGCTTGAGGTACACATAACATGGTCGAGCCATGAAACGTGCATAGTCTGGCCTACCCAAAATGACATGATAGGCGCTCTGGAAATCCACGACTTCAAATGTCAACTTCTCCTTACGGTAATGCTTGGAATCACCGAAAACCACATCGAGGGCAATCTGGCCGAGTGATTCGGCTTTGTTCCCAGGGATAACACCGTGGAAACTCATGTTGCTCTCACTAAGTTTGGACATCGGAATGCCCATCCCCTTCAAGGTTTCAGCGTAAAGGATGTTCAGGCCACTGCCACCATCCATCAGTACTTTGGTCAGTCGAGTGCCCCCAACCACAGGGTCGACCACCAGTGCTTGCCTCCCAGGGGTGGCCACACGAGCGGGATGGTCCGACTGGTCGAATGTGATGGTCGTCTGAGACCATCTTAGATAGGTGGTCTTCTCTGCAGGGGCGACAATGTTCACTTCTCTGTTGATGACCTTCAATCGACTCTTGCTTTCAACATTAGCAAAAATCATCAGAGTGGAATTGACTTTGGGATAACCATCGTCTTCCTCTTCATCTTCCTCCTTGTCCGACTCATTTTCCTTCTCATTGGGCGGTTTCCCTGGGAACTGCTGGATTAGGAGTCGACACTGCCGAGTGGTATGTTTCGGGTAAATCAGATTACCTTCCTCATATTTCTTTGTGTGGATGTGGCATGGCAAATCTAGCACATCATTTCCTTCCTTATCCTTCACCTTCTTAGGGGGCCAGGGCCCCTTAGGTTTTCCCTTAAACTTTCCTTGATTCACTGCTGCAATCTCTCCAGGAGCTGCTGGCTCGGCTTTATGCTTCTGCTTCCGACTGGAGTTACCTCCACCGGCGTCTTGGCCGACCGGTTTGCTCTTCCCGCTACGGAGTCGATCCTCTTCTTCTCTGTTAGCGTACCGGGTGGCTATCTCCATCATCCGAGCCAGAGTCATATCTCCAGTCCAACCGAATTTCAAGACCAACTCCCTGTATTTGACGCCTTCCTTGAAGGCACATACAGCTTGATGCTCTGAAACATTCTCGATGGTGTGATGCAAAGTGGACCATCTCTGGATGAACTCCCTCAAAGTCTCATTCGGCTTCTGCACACAATGCTGCAGTTCGGGCAAACCTGCTGGTCGCTTGCACGTGCCCTCGAAAGTTCTCACGAACACTCGGGATAGCTCTTCCCAACTGTGAATACTGCCTGGAGTCAACTGCGTCAGCCACGCTCGGGCCAATCCTTCCAACATAACAGGGAGATGCTTCATCGCTATCTCGTCGTTGCCGCCCCCAATCTGCATAGCCACTCGGTAATCTTCAAGCCAAGTTTCCGGCTTGGATTCGTCGGTGAACTTACTGACCCCGGACGCCAACCTGAAGTTGGGTGGAATCACTGCTGCTCTAATGGCTCTGCTAAAACACTCGGGACCAGAAACATGCACTCGGCTGCCACTTGGACGGTCTCTGCCTAGGTCTTCTCTGTGCACCCTATTTCGGTCGACCAGGCCTTGAACGAGGATAGATCTCGCGTCAAAGCCCAGTTCCCTTGGGTCGACTGAAGCTCTGCGCTCACCACTATGATGGCGCATGTCATCGTTCCGCCGAGGCACATACGACGCACTCCCCTGGGGAGGCGTGGGTCCTCGACGGCGATTGTCACGGTCGAGTGGATGATCGGATTGCCCACGCCCTTCACGCCGCGGAGGCGATCTGGGGCTGTGAGCCGACTGAACCGTGTCCGCTGCAACGGATCTGCTGTGAATCCTGTTCCACGACTGAGATACTGCTGTATTCTGCTCTCCTGCCGCCCTGAGCAGGGCCAGGATTTGCATCAACCCTCTGCCAGCCTCTAACTGGGAAGGTTGGATCGACTCTGCTATGCGGGCTGCAGCTGTGAGAATCTGAATCGGAGTGTGGTATACCTTAGGTGGAGGCGGAAAAAGTTGTCGTCGACTGGACTCATGGATCCGCTCCTGAGCATGCTCGTCGAGAGCCCGCTGGAGGTTATCCAGTTGAGTGCGCTCAGCTAGATTAGCTAAGCACACCTCCTCCAAGGCCCGAGCCTCTGGGGTTTCTCCAACGATGGGCGTGTGGAGTGCATCCATGTTGCGGCGACGAAGTTCTTACCTCTGCTGAGACGAGAAGGGCTCGGGTCGGTATTCCTCGTGGACGTGCGACGGATCGCCGCCTCCGTCTCCGCCGCCCTTGCGGTGGAAACCAGGTGGGCTATGAGGCCCATCGACCATCAAGACTTCGGCCGCAGGATCGCTGCTATCGCACTCGGATGCGGTCTCCGCAGAGCCAGTCGACAGATCGAACAGGTCATGGAGAGTTTCGTCGGGCTCGATTGCCGCGACTTGGTGGGTGGTCGACTGCCGATCCACCGCGTGTTTCACCCACTGCTGAAGCCGCGATCGACCGGACCGCTTGCGGCGGCGGACAATGGGGAGGGAAAATGCCATTGGAGCCGACTGATATTGAGTCGACGGCTGCCGGAGAAGAACGCTGCGAACACACGCGCGGAAGTGTGTCGCCCCTCGAATGGGGAGCGCCTCAGTGTCCAGGGGAGCTTCCTGGAGCCATGCGGAGTCGTCGGCAACGAAAACGAGCGCGCCGAGACGGATCGCGTGGCCCTCAGCCAATCTGCCGCCGGAAACCATGATGATGGTGATCGGAAAAACTTGCAACTTCACCAACAAATCGCTAAGACACCTGCCCCAAGGTGGGCGCCAACTGTCTTCGTTCTAAGCCTGGCAGTAGAAAGGGGGGTAGGTATGGAGAGGCAAGATCTTAGCTATGGCGAAGATGTACACACGAGATTTACGAGTTCAGGCCCTTCTCGGAGGAAGTAATAGCCCTACGTCTCGGTGCCCGGAGGCGGTTGATTGGATTATGTGTGTTAAATTACAGGGGGTGCGAACCCTTGTGCCAGAGGAGGGGGTGGCTTATATAGAGTGTGCCAGGACCCCAGCCTGCCTCCATTACAAGGGAACTAATGTACATAAAGTAAGGGGCGTTACTGGTAACGCCAGCATTAAGTACTCTTAATGCCCATGAAGACTAAGGAGTGAATATCTGGCCGTTGCGCGTCCTACCGACTCCTGGTATTTGACGTAGTCGAGTGGTTCCCATATGGTCGAGTGAAGGTAGAGAATTTTGGTCGAGTGATTGCATCGCCGAGTGGATTCTTGGTCTTCTCATCCTATGGGGTATTGACCTTGGGTAGGGTGTGTAGGTCAGGCCTATGACCCTACCCCAGGTTTGTATCCTCATCAGCCACCACACCGAGGATGAAGCCACCTGGGAGCGAGAGGAAGATCTGCTGAAGGACCACCCTCACCTATTTGCTAGCCAAACCTAATCTCGAGGGCGAGATTCATCTTAAGGGGGGTAGGTTTGTAACATCCCAAATTTTCAATTTGGAATGTTATACATTAGATCATCATTGAATATCATATTTTATTGTATTTTGGCTAGATCCTAGAAATTCTACGCAACTCAAGGACCCACGGAGAGAGTTGGGGATTTCGTAATTTTCATATTTGGGTTTTCTCAAATTTTGAAAATAGGATCATTTGATTTTATTTATTTTTTTCTTCAATTATTTCTATTATAAAAATAAGAGAGAGGGAATAAAATGTCTTTCCCAAAATTAAATAAATATTGAGTATTTAATAAATAAATCAAATAAGTTTTATTTCGGAGTTTTTCGCTATTTTATTTTAATTTAGGAAAATTGCACATTTTTCAAAACTGCATTTTAGGGCCAAGAAAATGTTCATCTCGTTCTAAATATTTCATTTAGGCGGTGAAAATTTGTTTTGGCATTTTTAGAATTTTATTTTATTTTCTAGAATTCTTTTTTCTTAGTTTTGGCGGAATTTATTTTAAAAAAAGGTCTCGCGGGCCCGACTGGGCCGAAGGCCCAGCCGAGCCGGCCCAAGCCGCGCCGCCCGCCGCCCGTGCCCGCACCAGACTCCGCCAGAGTTTGGGAGTCCGACGCTGCCCAGGCGCCCCCTTCCCCAAGCCGACCCCCCTTCTTTAAATACCCGCCACCCCCGCCGCCACACCACGTCCCGCCCTGCCGCCAGCCGCCGCTGCCATTGCCGAGCCGCCGCCGACGACGCCCGTCACCGCCGCCGCC
>NC_057807.1:44782698-44789203 GCF_018294505.1 Triticum aestivum
CCGCCGCCCGATCGCGCGCCACCTCCGTCGCTGCCGCCGACGCCATCCCGCCCTGCCGGAGCCCCGAGCCCCGCCGGATTCCGATGAGGTAGCCGCCGTTTGCCACCGGTTTTCTAGAGAAAACCAATTCGGTTTTTTTTAGAAAACCCTAGGTTTTATATTTTTAGATTGTTTAGTTTTTTTCAGTTTATTTATTTTGCGGACGTTCGTCCGTACGTTCGTTTTAATGAATGATTTTCGTCGTTTAGCCGCAGACAGCGAACGTTCATTCGTTAACCTATTCGTTCGTTTTTCTTTTTTTCCAGATTTTCCGCGATTATTCGAGATCGCGATTTCTGATCCGATTTTCGATTTAGTTTATCTTTTCGCTCGTTTGTCGGAATCAGGCGATTCAAACGCCTAGAGTTTTGTCTCAAAACCCTCTTTCCGTTTAATCAACTCAAACAAGTTTTTGTTACTGTAAAATTTGACTTAGGTCCAGATTAGTAAACAAAGCTTGTTTCTTTCGCCGTTTGACTTTCGTTGCTTCGTTTGATTTGATTCTTCTTGCAAACCGGAGTTCTTAAGTTGAACTTTCTGGTTAGATCTCTTATTTGAGTTTTACCTGTGCATTAGATGAGTACTTATTGTATGCTTGTTTGTTTTTTGCGATAGAGTATCCGGAGTGCGCCGCTTGCTACTTCGAATCTTTAGGTTTCACGGATCATCAGCAAGGCAAGTAACACTTTGATCATACCTCTTTACTGCCTAGTTTTATTGCATTAGATCAATCCTCAAACAATTGCATGATTAGGATCTGATTAATATGCGGGTTTTGGGAAGTAGATGAGGTAGTACCTATTACCTGTTTTATTATTAAACTTTTGGGAGTTACTTCTACGTTTGCTTATATTGCTATGCTATGCTAGTAGACGTGGATTAAGTGAGTGAATACATGACAAATGTGAGATTGTTAATTTATGGTTTATTTAAGGTGGCAACGTTAATACACATCTGGATGGGTTGAGTCACCTGGGTATTCCAGCGATTGCCTGTTTTTTTTATGGACTGCCACCCAGGCTCAAAGGGATCATGAGATTATTCATGCTAGAAACTTCCGTGTGCAGCCACAAGCTATTATGGGCTCTAGCATAGTTGATTAAGTCATGTGAACTCTTACAGTGGTAGACTAGCAGATGTAGGGGAAAGTAGGTGTGACTGTCTACCTGATCGTAAGGTGCTAGCGCTTCTGAAAGACTATGTCTCGGTCATCCGTTTCTCAAACACCATGTAGTGCAAGAAAACAAATGGAGGAGATCGAGTCTTGTGGGGAAAAGTGCGCAAACCTATGCAGAGTGTATAAACTAATCATGGTTAGTCGTGTCCCCGGTTATGAACGTTTTGAGTATCTAGTACTTCGATTATCATGTGAATCTCATCATGTTACTTTAATCTAATTTGTTGGGTTTAATGATGATGCTTAATTGGGATTGAGAGGGGGTTTACCTTCTCAATGTTTAACAACCACCATGATAGTTAAATAAAATTTATTCCTTTGTTGTAGGGGAAAATTGGCTTTATGAAAAACTGTAACCATAGAGCTTTCCACCAGCCATATATGCATGTAGTGATAGCATTATTTTGTTCATTACTCTCTATGTGTTACATTGCCAGCATATTTCATGTGCTGACCCATTTTCGGGCTGCAACGTTCATGTTGCAGACTTTTCAGACGACGAGTAAGGTGCCTTAGGTCGTGGTCTTATACTCAGTGATGCCGTTGGAGTTGATGGACTCACTTATCTTCTAAGCCTTCCGCTGTTATCGTCATTAGATGGCCTTAAGCCATATTTATTGTAATAAGTTCTCTTTTGAGACATTCGATGTAATAAGTGTGTGATTGCTACTCTATTATAAATTCTTCGAGTGTTGTGCGTGTCAGCAATACTGATCCAGGGATGACACTAAAGCACAGAGATCAGACTGATTGAGATCTGGTCACCACAACCCGCAGCGATGCTTAAGTCCGTCCGAATCATGTTATCAATTGCCACATCTTATGATTATGAAATTTGGCAAATGGATGTAAAGACTGTATTCCTGAATGGATTTCTGGAAGAAGAGTTTTATATGATGCAACTTGAAGGTTTTATTGATCCAAAGGATGCTAACAAAGTGTGTAAGCTCCGGCGATCTAGTGGTGCAAGCATCTCGGAGTTGGAATAAACGTTTTGATAGTTTGATCAAAGCATATGGTTTTATACAGACTTTTGGAGAAGACTGTATTTACAAGAAAGTGAGTGGGAGCTCTGTAGCATTTCTAATATTATATGTGGATGGAATATTGTTGATTGGAAATGATATAGAATTTCTGGATAGCATAAAAGGATACTTAAATAAGAATTTTTCAATGAAAGACCTCGGTGAAGCTGCTTATATATTGGGCATCAAGATCTATAGAGATAGATCAAGACGCTTAATTGGACTTTCATAAAGCACATACCTTGATAAAGTTTAGAAGAAGTTCAAAATGGATCAAGCAAAGAAAGGGTTCTTGCCTGTGTTACAAGGTGTGAAGTTGAGTCAGACTCAATGCCCGACCACTGCAGAAGATAGAGAGAAAACAAAAGGTGTTCCCTATGTTTCAGCCATAGGCTCTATCATGTATGCAATGTTGTGTACCAGACCTGATGTGTGCCTTGATATTAGTTTAGCAGGGAGGTACCAAAGTAATCCAGGAGTGGATCACTGGACAGCGGTCAAGAACATCCTGAAATAGCTGAAAGGACTAAGGATATGTTTATCGTATATGGAGGTCACAAAGAGCTCATCGTAAATGGTTATGTCGATGCAAGCTTTGACACTGATCCGGATGATTCTAAGTCGCAAACCGGATACATGTTTATATTGACCGGTGGAGCTGTCAGTTGGTGCAGTTCTAAACAAAGCGTCATGGCGGGATCTACGTGTGAAGCGGAGTACATAGCTGCTTCGGAAGCAGCAAATGAAGGAGTCTGGATGAAGGAGTTCATATCCGATCTAGGTGTCATACCTAGTGCATCAGGTCCAATGAAAATCTTTTGTGACAATACTGGTGCAATTGCCTTGGCAAAGGAATCCAGATTTCACAAGAGAACCAAGCACATCAAAATACGCTTCAATTCCATCCACGATCAAGTCAAGGAGGGAGACATAGAGATTTGCAAGATACATACAGATCTGAATGTTGCAGACCCGTTGACCAAGCCTCTCTCATGAGCAAAACATGATCAGCACCAAGACTCCATGGGTTTTAGAATCATTTCTATGTAATCTAGATTATTGACTCTAGTGCAAGTGGGAGACTGAAGGAAATATGCCCTAGAGGCAATAATAAAGTTGTTATTTATATTTCCTTATATCATGATAGATGTTTATTATTCATGCTAGAATTGTATTAACCGGAAACTTAGTACATGTGTGAATACATAGACAAACAAAGTGTCACTAGTATGCCTCTACTTGACTAGCTCATTGAATCAAAGATGGTTGTGTTTCCTAACCATAGACATGAGTTGTCATTTGATTAATGGGATCACATCATTAGAGAATGATGTGATTGACTTGACCTATTCCGTTAGCTTAGCACTTGATCGTTTAGTTTGTTGCTATTGCTTTCTTCATGACTTATACATGTTCCTATGACTATGAGATTATGCAACTCCCAAATACCAGAGGAACACTTTGTGTGCTACCAAACGTCACAATGTAACTGGGTGATTATAAAGGTGCTCTACAGGTGTCTCCGATGGTGCATGTTGAGATTGCATAGATCAAGATTAGGATTTGTCACTCTAATTGTCGGAGAAGTATCTCTGGGCCCTCTCAGTAATGCACATCACTATAAGCCTTGCAAGGAATGTGGCTAATGAGTTAGTTGCGAGATGATGCATTATGGAACGAGTAAAGAGACTTGCCGGTAATGAGATTGAACTCGGTATTGAGATACCGGCGATCGAATCTCGGGCAAGTAACATATCGATGACAAAGGGAACAACGTATGTTGTTATGCGGTTTAACCGGTAAAGATCTTTGTAGAATATGTAGGAGCCAATATGAGCATCCAGGTTCCGCTATTTGTTATTGACCGGAGATGTGTATCGGTCATGTCTACATAGTTCTCGAACCCGTAGGGTCCGCACGCTTAACGTTCGGTGACGATCGGTATTATGAGTTCATGTGTTTTGATGTATCGAAGGTTGTTCGGAGTCTCGGATGAGATCACGGACATGACGAGGTGTCTCGAAATGGTCGAGACATAAAGATCGATATATTGGATGACTATATTTGGACATCGGAATAGTTCTGGGTGAAATTGGGATTTTACCGGAGTACCGGGAGGTTCCGGAACCCCCTGGTAAGTGTATGGGCCTTATTGGGTCATAGTGGAGAGAGAGAGAGAGGAGACTAGGGCAGGCCGCGTGCCCCCTCTCCCTTTGGTCTGAATTGGACTAGGAGGGGGGGCGGCGCCCCCTTTCCTTCCTCCCTCTCTCCCCCTTCCTTCTCTCCTAGTCCAACTAGGGAAGGGGGGAATCCTACTCCCGGTGGGAGTAGGAATCCTCTAGGGCGCGCCATAGGAGGGCCGGCCCTCCCCCCTCCACCACTCCTTTATATATGGGGGAGGGGGACACCCCATAGACACACAAGTTGATCATTGATCTTTAGCCGTGTGCGGTGCCCCCCTCCACCATAATCCACCTCGGTCATATCGTAGCGGTGCTTAGGCGAAGCCCTGCCTCGGTAGCTTCATCAACACCGTCATCACGCCGTCGTGCTGACGGAACTCTCCCTCGAAGCTCTACTGGATCGTGAGTTCGTGGGACGTCACCGAGCTGAACGTGTGCAGATCGCGGAGGTGTCGTACGTTCGGTACTAGGATCGGTCGATCGTGAAGACGTATGACTACATCAACCGCGTTGTCATAACTCTTCCGCTTGCGTGTGCGTAGGATTTTTTTTGAAATTGCTACGTTCCCCAACACAACCCCCTTATGCCCAAACCCATACCCATAGAAACTTTCTATGCCCACCCATTCTAAAACCCATGAGCACGAATTGACACCCATGCCCGTACCCATCGGGTATCTGAATACCAATTTAAATTTTGAAGAAGTAGAGAAATGTGCTTAAAATTCAAGTGATGATGGGTGATCAGTTTAGCACTATTGTGGCCTCCTTCAGTGGGTGGGCTCTTGGAGGCGGCAAGGGAGTAGGATCTGCGGTTGGTCGAAACCCGATGCAGTGGAAGGTGTGCTACTTCTTGAGCTTGCGTTGTTATTTCCTTTGAAGAGTAAAGGGTGATGCAGGAAATCAGAGATAAGTATTTCTCACAATTAAGAACCAACGTATCAATCCAGTAGGAGGAACAACCCAGTCCCCAATAGATGCACCTGCACAAACTAACAAACACTTGCACACAACGCGAAACAGGGGTTGTCAATCCCTTCATGACCACTTAGAGTGAGATCTAATAGAGATAGATATAAAACAAATAAAAAGTAAATAAAACTCAGTGAGGTATTTTTATATTTTTTGGTTTATAGATCTGAAAATATATGATGAAAAATAGACCCGGGGCACACCAGAGGCTCCTCTCTTGAAAGAAAATATATGATGGGTGAACAAATTATTGTTAAGCATTTGATAGAAAGCGCATAGTTATGACGATATCTAAGGCAATGATCATGAATATAGGCATCACGTCCGTGACAAGTAGACCGACTCCTGCCTGCATCTACTACTATTACTCCACACATCGACCGACTTCTGCTGCATCTAAAGTATTAAATTCAAAAGAACAGAGTAACGCATTAAGCAAGATGACATGATGTAGAGGGATAAACTCAAGCAATATGATATAAACGCCATCTTTTTATCCTTAATGGCAACAATACAATACGTGCCTCCCTACCCCTGCTGTCACTGGGTGAGGACACCGCAAGATTGAACCCATCACAAAGCACCTCTCCCATGGCAAGATAGATCAATCTAGTTGGCCAAACCAAATCAATAGATTAGAGAGAAATACAAAGCTATTTAAATCATGCATAAAGGAGTTCAGAGGAGACTCAAATAATATTCATAGATAATCTGATCATAAATCCACAATTCATCTGATCTCAACAAACACACTGCAAAAGAAGATAACATCGGATAGAACTCCAAGAACATCGAGAAGAATATTGTATTGAAGATCAAAGAGAAAGAAGAAGCCATCTAGCTACTAGCTATGGACCCGTAGGTCTGTCGTAAACTACTCACACATAATCGGTAGGGCAGCAAGGTTGCTGTAGAGGCCCTCCGTGATCGAGTCCCCCTTAGGTAAAGTGCCGGAAAAAGCCCCAAGATGGGATCTCACTAGGTCAGAGGCTTGCGGCGGCGGAACAGTATTTTTGTGGACGCGTCTGGTATAAGGGGAATATTTGAGAATATATAGTGCTGGAATTAGGGTTAGGAGGTCTCCGAGGGGCCCACAAGCCCTGGGGGAG
>NC_057807.1:44789476-44874847 GCF_018294505.1 Triticum aestivum
TCCAAGTCTTGTAGGTTTCTTCTGGTCCAAGAAAAATCATCTTAAAGTTCTATTTCGTTTGGACTCCGTTTGATATTTATCTCTGTAAAAGTAAAAAAAAAGGAAAAACAACAACTGACATTGGGCACTAGGTTAATAAGTTAGTCCCAAAAATGATATATAAAATAGTACCAAATGGATATAAAACATCCTAAATGGATAATATAATAGTATGAAAAAAATCAAAAATATATAGACACGTTAAAAGAAAAGATAAACAAGAAGAAAACGTAAAAGAAAAGAAAAGAGAAACAAAAACAACAGGGAAAAAAGGCCTTCTAAGAAGATCACAAAACCGCTAAAAAAATGGGTAAACCCCTAGGACCTTCAAAACGGGAACCAGACCATCCACTCGGTCGGTCGCTCGCTCGCACGTCCTGTGCGAAGCGAGGACAGTTCGACGCAAGCAATATCCCTGGCATCATTCGGGTCAGTTTTGGATAGAAAATGAGAGGCGGGCCGGAAAGTTCAACTCCCACTCAAAACTATCTTGCTGACTTCTCTCAGCTCAGTCACCTCCCTTCCATGGTGTACCATGCCGATGGTGGCCGCCGCTGCAGCAGCGCCGGACCAACCCTTCTTCTCCCAGCCCCGCCGCCCCCCACAGCCGCCTAGTCTCTTCTCCATAAGAAAAGCCGCCCTCCCGCCGCGGTGCTGCAGCAGTCACTCCTCGCACTGTCGCTGCCACTGCTCCTGGAGCAGCAGCGCGCACGCGCGCAGGAGCAGCCATTGCCGGTATGATATGATACGAATAAATGTGTGCGCGCTTGTTATGTATTTTTTCAGTACTACAGCCGCTGAATTCAGCTCCGTGGACGGTGCAGTGCCGGTGCAACGCCGGACCACCCGGACGAGCCGCCGCCGTCGGGCAGAGGCGGCCGTTACCATCCTTGGGAGGACATCGCCGAGAAGCTTCAGCTCGACGACGGAGAGCCGGCGCGCCTCACGGACGCTGAATCCGCCCGGACAATCGTCGAGGTTAGGAAATTGCTCCATCCACTTATTAGAGTCTGCAGTGCATTTCTGTTAAGTGTAAGGAGATTACTGTCAGAACTCAGAAGTGCTCAGCAGTGCAACCACCCTCGCGAATTATTCTATCTGCCCCGGTCTGTGGAAGCATATTCTGAATTCCAGGCTATGACAGCTTTGGTTGTTAAGTTACATCTCTCTGAACAACCAGATCAAGGGAGACTTTTCCCAGGAGACTGACATTCAGAGAAGGATCGACACTTTGACAGCTTCAGAGCTGAAATGCAAGTGCCTTTTTTTCTTGAGATTTTCATTCTCATCTCCTGGGCTATCTGGCTTACCAGAAACGACTTTATTTTCAAAGAGATGCAGCCAAATCCTTATTCTTGCGGGAGAAAACTGAAAGGGGAGCTCAATAGAATCAATCAGTCATAGAGCAAAGAGATATGGCTGTGTGCATCACGATAATGCAGATGCCTTTTGAACCATCGGTTCTTAGCTTCAGATAGGCCCATGGATATATACCTCTTTAGCTGATTTGTGCTTCCCCACCTCAGGGAAACCTTGTTATTCTTTTATTTGATTTATCTGTTTTCCTTTTTCCCTTTGCACTTGAGAACAATCCCATAAGAAAATACAAAGATATATGCAGTAGGATTTTCCTACTATTTTCGGTCCAAAAAAAATTAGAGTCTGCAGTGCTGAATCGTGCAATATGCATGTGCAGGTGAACAACAATGCAACGGTGATGATCTCCACGCTCATCGATGATGGCGTGCACGAGAGGATCATCTTTCCGGAGTTCCCCTACTTGACCGACGAGAATGGAGGTATATATCCAGCTGGGTACTTGGGTCCCATTATTTGTGCAACTGCCATTTTTCTTCCTTGAAGTTTCTGCGTGGCAATCTACTCTCAGATATTTACTTCGAGGTCGACAATGACGATGCAGTCATGGAAAACATTATGGGCGACGATAAGATTGCGGTAACAATATAATTCTCCACTCTTCAATCTCGAAAAAAACACTTCTCTTCATGAAAAGGCCAATTATATATGTGTTGTTGTGTGTTGTGTCCTGTGGATACATTTAGTATATATGTTGCTTGGTATCTGCAGCATGTTATCATTGGACTTGATAACACAGACGTCTTTGCTGACTTGGACCTAGCGGCGGCATCATCAACTGCATTTGCACAAGAAGAAGATGACGATGATTCTGACGAAGATGATGACGGCGATTCTGAGGATGAATATGAGGAGGTAGTAAAAATTCTTCACAAAGTCACTGTTGTGACTGGCCAACAGCAATATAGTTCATTCATTTACCTTGATGTTGTGTGTCTGAAAACATGTAGGAGGGCGTATATGCTGTTGATGAAGAAGATGAGGATGACGACGGCGATGATGATGATGAAGAAGACGATGCACCTAACTGGTCCAACCTTGAAACCGTAAATTCCTGTCATCCACTATACTTTGCGAGGATGATTGTGGAGGTAGATGACTGAAACTCAATTAGCATCCATCAGCTTATGTACCACTCTTTATGAATCACTTTATTAGCCACTGTGCTCTTAACTTTTATTGCCAGAATGCGAGCAAATCAAGTATAGACTGGTTGGACCGGCCACCTGCAAGCCTTGTTGTTGAGGGTCAGCTGAGACCTGCGTTTCCTGAAGAGAGCACCATGGTTTCCAGGCATTTATTAAATGGTTGTTGCAATGGAAAGGAACTTTCTATTCGGCAGATTTTGATTTTCTGAAACATAGGACTAATCTTACAGCTCCGGGAATTTCGGCAGGTGATGAGCCGCTGAAAGACGACAAAAAGGGATGTGGGGCTACATTTTTCAAGGTTGAAGTTCTGAGCATTGAGCTGATCACTGCATATGGTACAGAGGTATGTCTTTCATTTGCCGTGCCATACTAATTTTCCGCGAGTGCTGAAGCTCTGTAACAGAATATAAAAGAATTTACTAAAATATAAAAAATTATACTAATTACAAGGTCACCACTTATACAATGAAAGCCTACTCTCACGGCATCAATGAGCTCAACTTCTTAGCGTTAATCTTGACAAGAACTACTCTAGTCAAGGAAGGATACATGCTTAAAAACACGGTGAATTAATAATGTAATACCTTGTGTAACTGCAGAATTGTCGTTGTACATTCTTGAGCTCCAGCAATGCTTTCTTCCTGTCTTTTCCTTGTAGCCCAAGGTAAAGATAGAAGAATACCGGAAATCTAGGCCGGACATCATCGCGCACTCTGCACCGAACATAATATCGCGCTTGAGAGCCAGTGGAGACAAGATAACACAAGCTCTGAAATCGCTCTGTTGGAGGTGCAAGGCCATTCAAGTAGAGGTAATATTCCTTCAGATTTCTCATGGGCATTTTGTTAACCATGAAAATTAGGGAAGAGATACGTTGAGCATCTCGAAGTTGGGTATTAAAGCACCGTGCCGGCTGTATATGTCTTCAGGAAGCAGCAATCATCGGCGTGGACTGCCTTGGGTTTGACCTGAGATTGTGCTCGGGAACACAAGTGCAGACATTGAGATTTGCTTTCCCTACAAAGGTGAGTGGTTCAGCATATGCATATGGATTTGTAATTACGTGCCATCTGTGATAAATAGATCGATGGTGGAGAAACATTAGTCTGTGGTCTTGATAGGAAGAAGGATTTTGCATTTCATTCTCTTGTGGTTCTGAATATTTTGCACTGCAGGCTACTTCGGAGTTCAGCGCAGAGAAGCAAATAAACGAGCTTCTGTTTCCTAGGAGGACACATCAAGAAGGGGAGTCACCACAGCCTCAACAGAAAGAGTACTGATGTAATCAGAGATGTGACGTTTTCTTCTTTTTGTAGGAAATTTAATCCAGCGACACAAATAGTAGCCGTCTTTGATGAAATTCTTTCAAATTCACATCGTGGTTTTGATCATTGAGGGTGTGCACAATTGTTATTTTTTTTAAACTAGAGTGCTCTGACCGATTCGGTTCGAGGTGCAGCTACTTATGCATTTTGATCTGTACTAGGCAAAATAAAATTAAGAAAAAACGACCCTTGACATTTTTTTAACAAAAAACCCCTAGAGGTCCTTGTATAGAAAACCACACACCAACATACTTCGTCTGCAGTGTGAAATAATAAAGGGTTTTTATCATTTATGCCACTAGTTGTGTCCCACTACTCAGATTTACCATTAATAATTTACTCCCTCCATAAAGAAATATGAGAAGATCTTATATTTCTTTACGGAGGGAGTACAAATGCCCAAAAATGCCATAGCTTTAGGAGATGTTTGCTCAAAAATACAATTAGACACCTAAAAAATGCTATCGTTCCGTTAGATGTTTACTCAAAATTGCAATTAGACATGGACGAAACCCCCCACCCTCGCGTCGTCCGCGTCTGGCGGCACGGGGGAAACCCTTGCCGTCGGGAGCTCCCCTTCGAAACCGCCACACTTGCATCACCGCCACCAAAGGGCCGGCCGGTGAAGCTGCGTTGTGCCCGGGGATGGCGGCGTACTCCCCCCGTCCAACTGTCACGATGTCGTTCCTCTTATTGAAGGCTCTATCTTGCTAGCTCGTGGTGCCCCGGTGTTGGATTTGAAGATGTTCAACGTCCCGTTGATTTGGTACACTCTAGTTTTAGGTTTGGTGGGTTTAAGTTGTGTCCTTCACCCTGTTCGGGCTAAGCACCCCGCCTTTCTGCTCTGGGCACCACGCTCATGCCTCTTTGCGTTCATGTCATGTGTTGTACCCTTCACTGTACTCATTCTTGTTTCTTCTATCAATGAAATGATACACAAGCTTTGCGTATTTGTAAAAGAAAATGCAATTAGATATCATTACTGTCGAGTAAAACCCATTGACTTGAAGGAAATATGCCCTAGAGGCAATAATAAAGTTATTATTTATTTCCTTATTTCATGATAAATGTTTATTATTCATGCTAGAATTGTATTAACCGGAAACATGATACATGTGTGAATACATAGACAAACAAAGTGTCACTAGTATGCCTCTACTTGACTAGCTCGTTAATCAAAGATGGTTATGTTTCCTAACCATGAACAATAAGTTGTTATTTGATTAACGAGGTCACATCATTAGTAGAATGATCTGATTGACATGACCCATTCCATTAGCTTAGCACCCGATCGTTTAGTATGTTGCTATTGCTTTCTTCATGACTTATACATGTTCCTATGACTATGAGATTATGCAACTCCCGTTTGCCGGAGGAACACTTTGGGTGCTACCAAACGTCACAACGTAACTGGGTGATTATAAAGGAGCATTACAGGTGTCTCCAAAGGTAGATGTTGGGTTGGCGTATTTCAAGATTAGGATTTGTCACTCCGATTGTCGGAGAGGTATCTCTGGGCCCTCTCGGTAATGCACATCACATAAGCCTTGCAAGCACTGCAACTAATATGTTAGTTGTGAGATGATGTATTACGGAACGAGTAAAGAGACTTGCCGGTAACGAGATTGAACTAGGTATTGGATACCGACGATCGAATCTCGGGCAAGTAACATACCGATGACAAAGGGAACAACGTATGTTGTTATGCGGTCTGACCGATAAAGATCTTCGTAGAATATGTAGGAGCCAATATGGGCATCCAGGTCCCGCTATTGGTTATTGACCAGAGACGTGTCTCGGTCATGTCTACATTGTTCTCGAACCCGTAGGGTCCGCACGCTTAAGGTTTCGATGACAGTTATATTATGAGTTTATGAGTTTTGATGTACCGAAGGAGTTCGGAGTCCCGGATGAGATCGGGGACATGACGAGAAGTCTCGAAATGGTCGAGACGTAAAGATCGATATATTGGACGACTATATTCGGAGTTCGGAAAGGTTCCGAGTGATTCGGGTATTTTCCGGAGTACCGGGGAGTTACGGGAATACGGGGAAGAGTATTGGGCCTTGATGGGCTTTAGTGGGAAGAGGAGAAAACGACTGCGCCCCCCCTCCCCTCTAGTCCGAATTGGACTAGGGAAAAGGGGGCCGGCCACCTCTCCTTCTCCTCCTATTCCTTCTCCCTTCCTCCCCTCTTGGTGGACTCCTACTAGGACTTGGAGTCCTAGTAGGACTCCCCACCCTGGCCGCACCTCTGCCTTGGCCGGCCTCCTCCTCCTCCATCCTTTATATACTGAGGCAAGGGGCACCCCATGGACACACAAGTTGACACAAGTTGATCCACGTGATCGATTCCTTAGCCGTGTGCGGTGCCCCCTGCCACCATATTCCTCGATAATACTGTAGCGGAGTTTAGGCGAAGCCCTGCTGCTGTAGTTCATCAAGATCGTCACCACGCCGTCGTGCTGACGGAACTCTTCCCCGACACTTTGCTGGATCGGAGTCCGGGGATCGTCATCGAGCTGAACGTGTGCTCGAACTCGGAGGTGCCGTAGTTTCGGTGCTTGATCGGTTGGATCGTGAAGACGTACGACTACTTCCTCTACGTCGTGTCATCGCTTCCGCAGTCGGTCTGCGTAGGGTACGTAGACAATACTCTTCCCCTCGTTGCTATGCATCACATGATCTTGCGTGTGCGTAGGAAATTTTTTGAAATTACTACGAAACCCAACAGTGGCATCCGAGCCTGGTTATTGATGTTGATGTTATATGCACGAGTAGAACACAAGTGAGTTGTGGACGATACAAGTCATACTGCCTACCAGCATGTCATATTTTGGTTCGGCGGTATTGTTGGACGAGACGACCCAGACCAACCTTACGCGTACGCTTACGCGAGACCGGTTCCCTCGACGTGCTTTGCACAGAGATGGCTTGCGGGCGACTGTCTCTCCAACTTTAGTTGAACCAAGTATGGCTACGCCCGGTCCTTGCGAAGGTTAAAACGGAGTCTATTTGACAAACTATCGTTGTGGTTTTGATGCGTAGGTGAGATTGGTTCTTACTTAAGCCCGTAGCAGCCACGTAAAACATGCAACAACAAAGTAGAAGACGTCTAACTTGTTTTTGCAGGGCATGTTGTGATGTGATATGGTCAAGGCATGATGCTGAATTTTATTGTATGAGATGATCATGTTTTGTAACCGAGTTATCGGCAACTGGCTGGAGCCATATGGTTGTCGCTTTATTGTATGCAATGCAATCGCGATGTAATGCTTTACTTTATTACTAAACGGTAGTGATAGTCGTGAAAGCATAAGATTGGCGAGACGACAACGATGCTACGATGGAGATCAAGGTGTCGCGCCGGTGACGATGGTGATCATGACGGTGCTTCGGAGATGGAGATCACAAGCACAAGATGATGATGACCATATCATATCACTTATATTGATTGCATGCGATGTTTATCTTTTTATGCATCTTATCTTGCTTTGATTGACGGTAGCATTATAAGATGATCTCTCACTAAATTATCAAGAAGTGTTCTCCCTGAGTATGCACCGTTGCGAAAGTTCTTCGTGCTGAGACACCACGTGATGATCGGGTGTGATAGGCTCTACGTTCAAATACAACGGGTGCAAAACAGTTGCACACGCGGAATACTCAGGTTATACTTGACGAGCCTAGCATATGCAGATATGGCCTCGGAACACGGAGACCGAAAGGTCGAGCGTGAATCATATAGTAGATATGATCAACATAATGATGTTCACCGATGAAACTACTCCATCTCACGTGATGATCGGACATGGTTTAGTTGATTTGGATCACGTGATCACTTAGAGGATTAGAGGGATGTCTATCTAAGTGGGAGTTCTTAAGTAATATGATTAAATTGAACTTAAATTTATCATGAACTTAGTCCTGGTAGTATTTTGCAAATCATGTTGTAGATCAATAGCTCGCGTTGTTGCTTCCCTGTGTTTATTTTGATATGTTCCTAGAGAAAATTATGTTGAAAAATATTAGTAGCAATGATGCGGATTTGATCCGCGATATGAGGTTTATCCTCATTGCTGCACAGAAGAATTATGTCCTTGATGCACCGCTAGGTGACGGACCTATTGCAGGAGCAGATGCAGACGTTATGAACGTTTGGCTAGCTCAATATGATGACTACTTGATAGTTTAAAGTGCACCATGCTTAACGGCTTAGAATCGGGACTTCAAAGATGTTTTGAACATCATGGACCATATGAGATGTTCCAGTAATTGAAGTTAATATTTCAAGCAAATACCCGAGTTGAGAGATATGAAGTTTCCAACAAGTTCTATAGCAAAAAGATGGAGGAGAATCGCTCAACTAGTGAGCATGTGCTCAGATTGTCTGGGTACTCCAATTGCTTGAATCAAGTGGGAGTTAATCTTCCAGATAAGATAGTGATTGACAGAATTCTCTAGTCACCATCACTAAGTTACTGAACTTCATGATGAACTATAGTATGCAAGGGATGACGAAAACGATTCCCGAGCTCTTCGTGATATTGAAATCGACGAAGGTAGAAATCAAGAAAGAGCATCAAGTGTTGATGATTGACAAGACCACTAGTTTCAAGAAAAGGGCAAAGGGAAGAAGGGGAACTTCAAGAAGAACAGCAAGCAAGTTGCTGCTCAAGTGAAGAAGCCCAAGTCTGGTCCTAAGCCTGAGACTAAGTGCTTCTACTGCAAAGGGACTGGTCACTGGAAGCGGATCTACCCCAAGTGATTGGCGGAAAAGAAGGATGGCAAAGTGAACATAAGTATATTTGATATACATGTTATTGATGTGTACTTTACTAGTGTTTATAGCAACCCCTCAGTATTTGATACTAGTTGAGTTGCTAAGATTAGTAACTCAAAACGGGAGTTGCAGAATAAACAGAGACTAGTTAAGGGTGAAGTGACGATATATGTTGGAAGTGGTTCCAAGATTGATATGATCATCGTCGCACACTCCCTATACTTTCGGGATTAGTGTTGAACCTGAATAAGTGTTATTTGGTGTTGGCGTTGAGCATGAATATGATTTGATCATGTTTATTGTAATACGGTTATTCATTTAAGTAAGAGAATAAATTGTTGTTCTGTTTACATGAATGAAACCTTATATGGTTACACACCCAATGAAAATAGTTCGTTGGATCTCGATCATAGTGATACACATAATCATAATATTGAAACCAAAAGATGCAAAGTTAATAATGATAAGTGCAACTTGTTTGTAGCACTGCCGTTTAGGTCATATTGGTGTAAAGCGCATGAAGAAACTCCATACTGATGGGCTTTTGGAATCACTTGATTATGAATCAGTTGATGCTTGCGAACCATGCCTCATGGGCAAGATGACTAAGACTCTGTTCTTCGGAACAATGGAGCGAGCAATAGATTTGTTGAAAATCATACATACTGATGTATGTGATCCAATGAATATTGAGGCTCGCGACAGGTATCATTATTTTCTGATCTTCACAGATGATTTGAGCAGATATGAGTATATCTACTTGATGAAACATAATTCTGAAACATTTGAAAAGTTCAAAGAATTTCAGAGTGAAGTGAAAAATCATCGTAACAAGAAAATAAAGTTTCTACGATCTGATCGTAGAGAAGAGTATTTGAGTTACGAGTTTGGCCTTCAGTTAAAAACAATGTGAAATAGTTTCACTACTCATGCCACCTAGAAAACCACAATGTAATGGTGTGTCCGAACGTCATAATCGTACTTTATTAGATATGGTGCGATCTATGATGTGTCTTACCGATCTACCACTATCGTTTTGGGGTTATGCATTAGAGACAGCTGCATTCACGTTAAATAGGGCACCATCTAAATCCGTTGAGACGACACCGTGTGAACTATGGTTTGGCAAGAAACCTAAGCTGTCGTTTCTTAAATTTGGGGTTGCGATGCTTATATGAAAAAGTTTCATCCTGATAAGCTCAAACTCAAATCGGAGAAGTGCGTCTTCATAGGATATCCAAAGGAAACTATTGGATACACCTTCTATCACAGATCCGAAAGGCAAGACTTTTGTTGCTAAATTCGGAAACTTTCTGGAGAAGGAGTTTCTCTCGAAAGAAGTGAGTGGGAGGAAAGTAGAACTTGACGAGGTAACTGTACCTGCTCCCTTATTGGAAAGTAGTACATCATAGAAAACTGTTTCTGTGACACCTACACCAGTTAGTGAGGAAGCTAATGATGATGATCATGAAACTTCAGAACAAGATACTACTGAACCTCGTAGATCAACCAGAGTAAGATCCGCGCCAGAGTGGTACGATAATCCTTTTCTGGAAGTCATGCTACTAGATCATGATGAACCTACGAACTATGAAGAAGCGATGGTGAGCCCAGATTCCGCAAAGTGGCTTGAAGCCATGAAATCTGAGATGGGATCCATGTATGAGAACAAAGTTTGGACTTTGGTTGACTTGCCCGATGATCGGCAAGCAATTGAGAATAAATGGATCTTCAAGAGGAAGACGGACGCTGATAGTAGTGTTACTATCTACAAAGCTAGAATTGTCGCAAAAAGGTTTTCGACAAGTTCAAGGTGTTGACTACGATGAGATTTTCTCACTCGTATCTATGCTTTAGTCTGTCCGAATCATGTTAGCAATTGCCGCATTTTATGAAATCTGGCAAATGGATAAACAAAACTGCATTCCTTAATGGATTTATTAAAGAAGAGTTGTATATGATGCAACCAGAAGGTTTTGTCAGTCCTAAAGGTACTAACAAAATGTGCAAGCTCCAGCGATCCATCTATGGACTGGTGCAAGCCTCTCGGAGTTGGAATATACGCTTTGATGAGTTGATCAAAGCATATGGTTTTATACAGACTTTTTGAGAAGCCTGTATTTACAATAAAGTGAGTGGGAGCACTACAGCCTTTCTGATTAGTATATGTGAGTGACATATTGTTGATCAGAAATGATGTAGAATTTTTCTGCAAAGCATAAAGTAGTGTTTTAAAGGAGTTCTTTAAAAGGAAAAGACCTCAGTAAAAGCTACTTACATATTGAGCATCAAGATCTATTGAGATAGATCAAGACACTTGATAAGTTTTTCAATGAGTACATACCTTGGCAAGATTTTGAAATAGTTTAAAATGGAACAGTCAAAGAAAGAGTTCTTGCCTGTGTTACAAGGTGTAAAGTTGAGTAAGACTCAAAGCCCGACCACGGCAGAAAATAGAAAGAGAATGAAAGTCATTCCCTATGCCTCAGTCATAGGTTCTATAAAGTATGCCATGCTGTATACCAGATCTATTGTATGCCATACCACTGAGTTTGGCAAGGGAGTACAATAGTGATCTAGGAGTAGATCACTGGAGAGAGGTCAAAATTGTCCTTAGTGGAATAAGGATATGTTTCTTGATTATGGAAAAAGGTTCGTCGTAAAGGGTTACGCCGATGCAAGTTTGACACTAATCTAGATGACTCTAAGTCTCGATCTAGATACATATTGAAAGTGGGAGCAATTAGCTAGAGTAGCTCCATGCAGAGCGTTGTTGACATAGAAATTTGCAAAATACATGAGGATCTGAATGTGGCAGACCAGTTGACTAAGATTCTCTCACAAGCAAAACATGATCACACCTTAGTACTCCTTGGGTGTTAATCACATAGCGATGTGAACTAGATTACTGAATCTAGTAAACCCTTTGGGTGTTGGTCACATAGCGATGTGAACTATGGGTGTTAATCACATGGTGATGTGAACTATTGCTGTTAAATCACATGGCGATGTGAACTAGATTATTGACTCTAGTGCAAGTGGGAGACTGAAGGAAATATGCCCTAGAGGCAATAATAAAGTTATTATTTATTTCCTTATTTCATGATAAATGTTTATTATTCATGCTAGAATTGTATTAACCGGAAACATGATACATGTGTGAATACATAGACAAACAAAGTGTCACTAGTATGCCTCTACTTGACTAGCTCGTTAATCAAAGATGGTTATGTTTCCTAACCATGAACAATAAGTTGTTATTTGATTAACGAGGTCACATCATTAGTAGAATGATCTGATTGACATGACCCATTCCATTAGCTTAGCACCCGATCGTTTAGTATGTTGCTATTGCTTTCTTCATGACTTATACATGTTCCTATGACTATGAGATTATGCAACTCCCGTTTGCCGGAGGAACACTTTGGGTGCTACCAAACGTCACAACGTAACTGGGTGATTATAAAGGAGCATTACAGGTGTCTCCAAAGGTAGATGTTGGGTTGGCGTATTTCAAGATTAGGATTTGTCACTCCGATTGTCGGAGAGGTATCTCTGGGCCCTCTCGGTAATGCACATCACATAAGCCTTGCAAGCACTGCAACTAATATGTTAGTTGTGAGATGATGTATTACGGAACGAGTAAAGAGACTTGCCGGTAACGAGATTGAACTAGGTATTGGATACCGACGATCAAATCTCGGGCAAGTAACATACCGATGACAAAGGGAACAACGTATGTTGTTATGCGGTCTGACCGATAAAGATCTTCGTAGAATATGTAGGAGCCAATATGGGCATCCAGGTCCCGCTATTGGTTATTGACCAGAGACGTGTCTCGGTCATGTCTACATTGTTCTCGAACCCGTAGGGTCCGCACGCTTAAGGTTTCGATGACAGTTATATTATGAGTTTATGAGTTTTGATGTACCGAAGGAGTTCGGAGTCCCGGATGAGATCGGGGACATGACGAGGAGTCTCGAAATGGTCGAGACGTAAAGATCGATATATTGGACGACTATATTCGGAGTTCGGAAAGGTTCCGAGTGATTCGGGTATTTTCCGGAGTACCGGGGAGTTACGGGAATACGGGGGAGAGTATTGGGCCTTGATGGGCTTTAGTGGGAAGAGGAGAAAAAGACTGCGCCCCCCCTCCCCTCTAGTCCGAATTGGACTAGGGAAAAGGGGGCCGGCCACCTCTCCTTCTCCTCCTATTCCTTCTCCCTTCCTCCCCTCTTGGTGGACTCCTACTAGGACTTGGAGTCCTAGTAGGACTCCCCACCCTGGCCGCACCTCTGCCTTGGCCGGCCTCCTCCTCCTCCATCCTTTATATACTGAGGCAAGGGGCACCCCATGGACACACAAGTTGACACAAGTTGATCCACGTGATTGATTCCTTAGCCGTGTGCGGTGCCCCCTGCCACCATATTCCTCGATAATACTGTAGCGGAGTTTAGGCGAAGCCCTGCTGCTGTAGTTCATCAAGATCGTCACCACGCCGTCGTGCTGACGGAACTCTTCCCCGACACTTTGCTGGATCGGAGTCCGGGGATCGTCATCGAGCTGAACGTGTGCTCGAACTCGGAGGTGCCGTAGTTTCGGTGCTTGATCGGTTGGATCGTGAAGACGTACGACTACTTCCTCTACGTCGTGTCATCGCTTCCGCAGTCGGTCTGCGTTGGGTACGTAGACAACACTCTCCCCTCGTTGCTATGCATCACATGATCTTGCGTGTGCGTAGGAAAATTTTTGAAATTACTACGAAACCCAACATGACTATGTCATATGGCAAAAATACCCCAAGATCCACATGTCAACTCTCTATCTCACAGTGACGAGTGTGGCCCTACTTGTCAAGAGTAAGCAAGCGAATAATTTTAGAGAAAAATAAGAACATTGTTGAGGACCGACTGGGACCCACACTTTATCCTAGAGATATTGGAAGAGCCGACATGTTGGTACATGAGTATTGGAAGAGCTGACATGTTGGTCCACTTGATTACAAATTATGTTGCAGTTTTATCCTAATATTTCTATGCTACAGCTAACAAGTGGGCCCAAAACCAGAGAGACGCCCATGTATAGTCCTATCAGCTTCGCCGTCTCTGTTCATCCCCTTCACTAAAAAACGCAGTCGCCGGCGTGTATCGCGGCCATACTTCACCGCAACTTCATCTACGCCGACGAGGATTGCTGCCATCTTTCCCCCTCGATCTAACACGCCAACTAGGGTAGCCTCGTGTCGCCGAAGCTTCCTATGGTTCAGAACTTCCCGTACTAAAAAAACCCTATGCCGTCGGGTTCAATCAGACCAAATAAAGGTAAGTCTTCAGATACATCTGCTTATCCGATGCAAATCACCTTAATCCACCGCAAAACCCGTCCAGATGCTATTTTTTGAAATAATCGAGGGTTTCGCTATGAAGTGCCAGAAGTGTTTCGACACCAGGAATCTCTGCAGTCTCCCCTATGTTCAGAAGGACAAGTACCTCCGCATCACGCTTGCGCAAGGATTCAAAGAAATTACGGTATTATTCTCAGATTTGAAGTGTATCAAACATACATGCCGTTCAAGTGTTTGGTTAAGCTGCGAAGATTCTCGGCATGTTGATTTTAACATAAATGATGATGGATTTCATGATTGGGTAATTGAGAAATAGTAAAACGGGGTGAGCTACAGCCCTCCACACGGATTTGATGCTCACAGGTGTCGGATCACTCTCACCTACGCACATGATTTGTTTGGCCGTCCAGCATACTATTTTTTGGGCTGCTGCTCCGAGAAACGAGGTAGGCTTACTGCCCCGAATTGGGCTGTTAGGTAGAAGGCCCACGTGTTTTCGAGTCGATATAGATGGATAAAGTACGAATCAAGATGCTATTTTTGTCAGATTGTTGTTTCCGGACTTGTTCATGGTTATATACGATGATTACCTTTTAAGTAAAAATTATATTGAATGCTTGGAATGCTTGTGAGGATCCTGATTTTGAATACCGTTTGTGCCCTACTGCAGCATGCTCATTTTACCTAAGAATATAGCTAATTCTATTGAGATATTCCATTGAATAACTCTCGGAGAGTTCAATTTTGTGCAAAGCATACAAGACTAAGGTAAAATGTTGTACGTTTTTTGTTATGTCTATTTCTGGACCATTCTGATGATTGTGATAAGGACAAACACTAACAAAGGATTTATGTGATTAGTCAAACAATTCTAATAAATGATTGAGAATTATGCCCCATCGCAATATTGAAGCATTGTAATTTGAGTCATTTAAATTTTATCAAATATTTTTTTAATTTACGTATCCTTTCTTATGGATGAACGGGCATGGCAACGTGCGCCTTCATGATTTAGTAAGTAGAAAAGTCTGCTCATGAGTTGAACAGAAACCATGCTTATGATGGAAAGTATCTAAAAACAGATAGACCTAACTAAATTTGGTAAAGTGCCAACCGCACCCCCTTGGTACCACTTCCTGCTACATTCCCTCTTTAGATGTTAGAAGTAACCTATGTGTATTCTGGAAAAAATAATATGATTATTATGATATAAAAAATTACATATGTATATTGCAGCACTGATATTTTCATAAATCATTCTGAAACTAACAAATTTAGAAACTAATTTGTGATACCCAATGTTCCTAAATTCTAGTAAGCACATTCGGAAATAGTATTTACCCCTC
This sequence comes from Triticum aestivum, assembly GCF_018294505.1. Taxonomy (NCBI): domain Eukaryota; kingdom Viridiplantae; phylum Streptophyta; class Magnoliopsida; order Poales; family Poaceae; genus Triticum; species Triticum aestivum. The sequence goes on from NC_057807.1 coordinate 44,804,841, forward strand.
TCATAGACGGTACTTGTTTCATAAACAGCCTAACTAATTTTGAGCAATCTCTAATTTTGCTCAGTGCATCCCCTGCTTTGCAAGAGACAAACTTCTGAAGAAGCTGAGTATAAAGATATCTATCAGGACCACTGTACATGTCCAAGTAGAGACAAGAGAGGGCTTCTGTTTTCTATGAGGATCAGGAACGAAGAAGATATGATTTTTTTCATAGGACGTACTTGGAAAGAATTTGCCAAAGTGTACCAGTTGGATGTACGCATGGAAATGTCCCTCGGACTAGGTGGAAACCTAAACGTCACCTCCCGGTACATTTGAGCATTGATGCAATAACTTATCTGTGTAAATATTCTGGCAAATATCAAGCAATTTTAACTAAGAACATTTCATCGGGCTGCTATATTTAACAAATTTTATTTACAAATATTTTCATAGCTTATTACCGAGTGGATATTGTAACAAAATAATTTATAGACAACATGGAGGTTACTGAAGGGAGCAGAGTAACCTAGGAAGAGATGTGGTTTGTCGTCGGCTTTGTTGATCAAATTTGGATGCTCACCGACGGTTACAAATGCTAGACCAAGAGATCATTCCTACGTGCCCCTGCTGCACACTTTGAACATGACCAAAACTGACGACAGAATCATAGTTAGAATTGTATCTACTCTCAGTATCTTCAGCTAGTCCAGGTACTCAAATTGTGTTATGCTACCAAATACTTCGGCAACGTGTTGTGCCTAAGGAGATGGATGCAAATGGAGAGCTGACCATTGTTCTCCATCCTAGAGTGAACATCAGTTCCACTTCATACTCGATCAGGACAAGGAGATGGAACCATCCTCCTTAATGGGTGGAGAAAAGTAGTCAATGTGTACGACATGGATATTGGAGGTAGGATGATCTTTGTGCTACACCATGGACGTCCAGGGACCATTCTCTTCCTCGGTTGCATTGTTGCTAAACCAGATGGGGAGTAGTTCTGACTCTCTGTCATGTTGCCTCAGTGATCGTCTATCTATGTATGTCATGTTTTATGCTATTGTTGGCACTGATATGATGATGATGAACATTTATGTTCTATGAAGAAATACTCAATGGATTTTGATACGAGCATGTCAACCCTAAACACTGAAAATTTGATTCTAATATGTTATAAGCTTTGTCATGGTAGAATTTATAAGGTACTATGACCTGAACACCAACAAGCCATTTTGTTATCCATTTTTCTAAACCCGCCTAACATTGTTTGTGACACGAAACATTTTCTGTGACACTACAAATCGTCCAGGAAAATGGACATTCCTAGTGATGCCCAAAAGCGTAAAATTGCAGGCCAGAACATCGCCGAAGTTGGATAGGGTGCTGCCGCGCGAGGAAAACACCTCTTGACAATGGACCGTCATAGAAAATGATTTTAGGCGACGTTTTATGTTTCATCGCCAGGTTTTTCCCCACTAAATATTAATAAATAAGTAAAAGTACAAATACAAAAGGCTAGAAAGCCAACATACAGAAAATCAACCCACACCAGTTTTTGGAAACATATCTAACATGAGGAAATTAGAGATTATGCTCAATCCAACTGGTAATCAAATCAGCTTTCTTTTGCTTTGATCTAAGACTAGTCATTTCCATGCCTTCTCGGAGATAATGCTTCCAGGATCTATAACTCATCGGCGCCTTTTTGAAGATTTTATCATGTCTGATCATCCAAGTGCTCCAACAGCCCATGATCGCCACTTCCATTGCAATATCCTTAGGAAGCACACTGAGCGTGAAGATAACTTCATCATAGGTAGAAGTACCTCTATGCTTATCGGGTGCAACTCTACCCTAGCAGTAACCAACAAATTGGCAGTCCCAGAAAAGATGTGTGTTGGTTTCCTCTGTAGAATCTGCATAGAGGGCACAATTATAATCCTCTAAGTCCATGCTTCTGCGATGAATCATATTCCTTGTGCTTAGCCGATCATGAAGAAATAGCCAAAAGAAAATCTTGTGCCTGGCCCTACATGCCGTTGTCCAAACCTTCTGAAAGATCTCATGTGCATTGCTAGGGCCAGCCATGGCTTTATACATGGTCATAGATGAAAATTTATGAGTGTTGCCTGCCATGATCCAAGAGTCTCTGTTTTATGTTTCTTCCCTGGTTGTCATAAAGTTCTGTAAAGCATTGAACTGATTGTAGGCCTGGAGTGATAGAGGTCTATGGAAAATAGAGCTTAAGTCTTCATACTGCTGCGCCTGAGCCAGGGTAATGTCTGCATTGAGAGCAAATGAGTGAAGTTCAGGGAATTGGTGTTCAGAGGCATGTTCATCCACTTGTCTGACCAAAATAGAATGGTGTCTCCTCTGCCATCTTTGCACTTTGTATGGGCTTTGAAGGTAGGTAGAAGTTTCAGTATTGATCTCCACCAAAAGGATCCAATCAATCTATCTCCTGGTAGACTGTCTTGATAGTATGCTTCCCATACAATATTAACCCAAGGGATGTCCTCTCTGTTGAGGAATTTATGCAGAAATTTCATGAGAAGGGCTTGATTATGTGTCTACAGATCTGAAACACACAAACCACCATGGGATTTAGGAAGACAGACTTTTTCCGAAGCAATCAAAACCATGCCTTTATCCTGTGACCCATATTTCCTCCGGAAGCAATTCATCAGATAGGAGTTAATTTGCTTAAGAACAGTCTTTGGGATCATGAGAGTACACATGAAGAATGTTGGCATGCTTGTGAAGACAGATTTGAGTAATGTAAGCTTATCTCTAGTAGATAGCATAGTAGAGCAACTAAGCAATCTGTTCTCAATTCTTTTCAGCACAGGCATGAAGTCTTGAACTTTGGGTTTGGCAGAACTCAAAGGGAGGCCCAGGTAGGTGTGAGGCTATAACCAATATTACAGCCAAGCAGTGCTGACAGATCCAGCATTTTCTCATGAGGAGTATTAATTGAGATGAGAGTGGACTTGGAATAATTAATCTGCAGGCCAGAAAATTCAGCATAGTGCAAAAGCAGGTTCTTGATATATTGTACTTGTCTATGATCAGCCAAAGCCACTAGTACAGTGTCATCAGCATACTATACAATTGCGAAATCAGTAGAAGAGTTATGTTGCAGTGGTGGTTGCACAAAGTTGTTTCTCATGGCTTCATTAAGCATGCTTTGCAGAATATCAGCTGCAAGCACAAAGATGTGTGGGGATAGAGGATCTCCCTGTCTGACCCCTTTCAAGCATAAAAATTGCTTGCCAGGGACACCATTAAGTAGGATTGAGGAATAACCAGAGCCATAAATCATATTGATCCAATTAATCCCCTTTTCCCCAAATCCTTTGGCTTGAAGAGTTTGAATAATTGTGTCATGACTAAGCATGTCAAAGGCTTTTTCAAAATCCAATTTCAACACAATGAGCTCTTGCTTGCTCTGATAACACTGATGAATATATTCATATGCCATGCTAGACAATCTTGTATGCACCTCTTATTAAGGAAGCCATATTGATTCTTATGCACCATATTCAGAATGTATCCTTGCAACCTATTTGCCAGAAGCTTTGTGATAATCTTAAGAGTACAGTTCAGAAGTGAGATTGGCCTGAAATCAGATGGGCAAACGGCAGAATCCTTCTTAGGGATGAGAGTGATGAAAGAATAGTTAATGCTTTGAAGATTAACTATTCCAGAGTGGAAGTCTTCAATCAACTTGTAGAAATCAACAGCAATAATGTCCCAGCAGTGTTTTAAAAAAGCAGCATTAAATCCATCAGGCCCTGGAGATTTGCCTGCAGGCATATTTTGAACCACCTTGTCAATCTCTTCTTTAGAAAAAAGAGTTTCCAGTGCAGAGAGATCCTCCAATGGGTTTAACAGCTGATGGATCTGGAGTGGGTTACTAGTGGATGCTTTAGTGCCCATTCTTGCTTTAAAAGCCCCGAGAAGGATGGCAGCCTTGGCATGGTGCTCATGATGTTCAAATCCACTTTCATCCTTTAACACAGCAATACAATTATTTCTCATTTTGATAGTAGCCTTTGCTTGAAAGTATTTAGTGTTGGCTTCACTCACTTTGATCTGTCTAATAGTGGCTCTTTGTTTCCAATATACTCTTTGATGCTCTAAAATGACTTGCAAGTGTTCCTTTACAGCAGCTCTGCCCTCTTTTTCATCATTGGTCAAACTTCTGCATTCCTCAAAGTAATCATAACAAAGAATAAGGAAATTGGAGTTATCAATGATCTTCTTCAAATCAGATAATTCCCTAGCCCAGTTCTTTAATCCTTTCCTTAATCTTTTAAACTTGGTAGCAATCACTTTGGCACTATCTTGTACATCCACTGGTTGTGCCCAAATACCTTGCACAATCTCTCTGAACTGTGAGTGTTCTAACCAATAGTTCTCAAATCTGAAGACCTTGGATTTTGGAATGTTTGTACCAATTGAAATCATAATTGGCATATGATCAGATATTGTTTTTGCAAGTGGATGAGCCATGGTGCTAGGGTATTTAAGTGTCCATGCTTCAGAGGTAAATCACCAGTCCAGTTTCTCCAAGAGAGGGGCATCTTGCATATTACTCCATGTAAAATTTCTGCCTTTTAGAAGGATTTCAATCAATGCTTGTCTGTTGATGGCTTCATTGAAAGAGAGCATATCATTAATGCACCCCCTCTCTGCTTCTATTGTGTGGGTATCTGATATAATTGAAATCCCCATAATGATCCAGTTTGCATCATCTGCCATAGGAAAGTTCTAAAACCAGTTGATGAAATCTGCCTTTCATTGAGTTGACATGGTCCATAAACATTTGTGAGAAACCAGGAATCACCATCCAGATTTGAAGAGAATTGCATGGTCAAGGAGAACTTATTGATGTGATGAATTTGGCTAGAGAAGATGTTGTCATTCCAAGCAATCAAAAGACCTCCAGAGGCACCCACAGAAGGAAGATAGGAGAATTTGGAGATTGTTCTAGGGCAGAAGTTTTACAGATAGGCCGAGTCAATCTTCTCTCTCTTGGTTTCGTGAAGACAGAGGATAGCACATTTGGATTCCTGCACTTTGTTAGAAATGGTAGTCCACTTTTTTGGATCATTAAGTCCACGAATGTTCCAATTCAGAATATTCCAATTTTTGTTCATAAGGAGAATATTGAGCAGGGCAAGCAACCACAACACAGGAAAGAAAAGAAGAAGGGCAAGCAACCACAACGAGAAGGAAAGATAGATCTTGTAGTGGAAAGTACCACAAAGTCTGCCCCAGGATGCTTATATAAAAAGTTCTTCAGCTACTGGTCATACTTAACATGGACTGCAAATACATCAGACACATTGCATACATAGAGGTTCTGATAAAGAAATTGGCTATCACATGATCTCAGGAATGGCATTAGAGCCATTTCTTGCTCTTCTCCTTGGTGCCCTTGTTACCTTCCATCATCAGGGCTTCTCCTTTGCATTTCTTGGATCACTTAGTAAGCAAGTCTCCAGATGTCTCCTTGTCAGGTACCTTACAGAAAGATGTATTCAGAGATTTAACTATTTTAGCAGATAGAACGGGTGGTGCTGCATGACAAGCCAAACAATTCTTATCTCTACATACTGCTTGCTTGAATCCTTTAGACAGTTTTTGTAATCTGCAGCTCCTTCTTACCTCAGTTTCCACCATCGGGATGTTATCCTTCCTCCTTTTGCTTTTATGTAGATCAGATGTGGAAGAGGCTTACATAGATTCAGAGAGACACTTCTCCTTCGAGGCCTCCACACCCTGTTCCTGTGATTCCTGTGATGGAGTGGAAACAAGGTAGGCCAAGATATCACTACTATGACAGATCTCAGGGACAGAGAAAGGTAAATTAGAATTACAAGAAGATGCTTGCTTGATGATATCCCAAACTGAGGATGAAATGAATTTTTTTGCCCAAGGGAATTTATCTGGATTGAGGAAATTAACTGATAGAAAGTTAACCCAGTCTGAAGGTACCTGAATGATGTTGACACTGTCAAGTTTTGGGGCAAAATGTTGTTTCCATATCTTGGCTCCCTCTTTACCAAGCAGGGCTTCTTCATTGACCACTTGCAGTACGTCATGATCTTTCCTAACAGTGGAAGATTCTGGGCAAAGGGTGTGATTCTGATTAGCATAGGCTGGGACAGGGAAGCCAGGTGGAGCAGATAAGTCTGAGAAGTTTTCTGTACCTGTGTTTTCCTGAGCCATCTCCATCTCTTTGTCAGTAACCTGAGCATCCAGGGGCAGGGAGTTATTGGCTCCAGTCATTGTTTCCTCAGCCACAACATTATCCCCCGGGACTTTAAGTGTCTGCATATATTAGTCTGAGAAGTTGAGTTCAGTCTTCTCACATTGGCCAGCACTTCACAGAGCATAGGGTCATCATCTGAATCTCTGTTGTCCAAATCAGAACCTATGTTGAAAGCTTCAATCATGGGATCCCTCAGCTGCATCAAGGGCAAGACAGGAGGAGCATGTGGGTTCACAAGCATGGGCTCAATTGGTTGGGCTACAGGTATGTCCTGTAGGGCTAAAGCAGGCAAAGGTAGCTCTTGTTGGGCCAGCATGGGATCAAGTTCAGGTGGAATCTGAGAAACAGTGAGAATATTGTTGGCTTCTTGAGCCACATGAACTTCTTCTTCCATTGGTGCCATCAGATCATTGAGATCCAGAAATTCACCTGCATGGAGTTCAATATCTGCATTTTGTGGCAAAGCCCAATGTCCCCAGCCTGGTAAATCCTCTTCTTCATCATCTTCATCTTCATGAAATTGTTCAGCAACTTGCCCCTCTAGTAGTTCAAGGGCAAGTTGAAGATCTAGCTGAGGATCATTCTGCTGAACTGGAATATGAACATCATCATACTCATGCTGCTGAAGTGGCCCAACAAAATGGTTATGTTGATTAGGATGGAAGTTGAGTTGAGCTGGAGCCAGATGTGGATTTCCAAAAGGTTCAATTGGATCTTCATCAGGTGCCTCAACTCCCAAAATCTGATGCTGCAAGATGACTATTGGGACAGTGAGGGAATCTGTCTGAAAATCATATCCTTCTCCGAGAACTAAGCTACCAGGGATGCGACTCAACTGCTCAACTCTCACTTTAACCAGCATATTTGTACGAGTGCTTCTATTTCTGTCCCAGCTTAGAAACTTACCAAACTTGCTAACTGCATTATTAAGTTCTTAAATATCTCTCTTGTCAAACGGGTAACCACAGAGAAGGATCCGAATGTCTCTGTTCATAACCAGCCGCCTCAAATTTAGGCCCTTGTTATGTGGTTGAAAAACCACATGAACATCAGTGAAAGGATGGGGGCTATCAGAAACCAGTGAATCCCTATCAAAAACACTTACCATCTTGATGTATGCTTGGCCAAACGGACACGGCTCAATCTCAGAAAACCCTATACGCTTGTCATTCAGAAAATCAGTGAGTACCTCTCTGATCGTATTGAACGCCACCGGTAGATTAGGCATAGGAACAATCGTCGCAATGGCCCACTCCTCATGGGTTGCCGGCGCCTCTCCATTGATGATCTTGATGCGCGCAGGCCTCCCCTCCACCTCGATGCTCTGGTGATTCGGTCGAAGAAATGGCGTGGGATCGAACGGGAAGGTGGCTATAGAACCTGCTCTGTTCGTCTACTGCAATGCGGATGGGGAGGCTATGGAGTTTGGGTTGGGAGAGATTGTGGCTGCGAGGAGGCGTTGAGCGATTGAAGTTTGGAAGGAGCTGCTCAGAGGGCTACCAACCCAACGGAGAGGAAGGGCATTAATTCGATTAGCCAGGGTGGTTAGCGGATTGACTGCCTGATTAGTCACTGTTGCGGGAACAATGGCCAGTTGCCTCGGAAACTCGACCGTCGGGCGACTCTGCGGATTGGGCTTGTTGACTGGGTCTTGGTGGGCTTTGGAGTAGCAATCCCGTCCAATGTGGCCCCATCCCTTGCACTTGTGGCACTTGATATGATTCGTGTAGCTGGGCCTGATATGGCCCGGGAGAAGGCACTGGATGCAGTAGTCCCTCTGTGGGCTTTTTTGAAAACGAGATGATCCCGCCTCCTGCGTAGCAACTGGCGCATTATGAGCATTAACTCCCTGTTGATGAGCTGCATGCGAGGAAGGCCCTGAACACGCAAGATTCTGACGATCAACTGGACGATCCGCATGGCCAGAATCTCTAAAGGTAGCGGGAGATCGAAGAGCTTGAAGATATGATTTTCTAGGATGGTTTCTAAAAATATGAGTCCACTCGTCTTCTTTCTCTTGCAGATATTGATATAGTTCCCAACTACAATTAGGACCCCCATTGCCCCAAAGAAGGAAATTGATATTGATCAGCGGGAGAGATACATTACCCTCTTGATAATGGAGAAACCAACTCCTTTAGAAGAGATGGAAAACTTGAATGACCAGTTCTGTAGGCGAGAAACCTTATAGAGAGATGCACGTGCACCGAAACAAGAGAGGAGGATGGTGCTTACAGATTCCTCGGTGAGGCTGATACGAGATCTAGTGAACTCTGCAACAAGGATGAATTCCTCCATATCCTTTCCTTCCTCGAAGTTGATCGTGACAACCAATTTTCTCCATACTTCAGCCACAAAGTCCTGCCCTCTGTCAAAGTTCAGATCTGCAAGAGACATGGCGAGGAAGGAGAAAATCACCTTGGAATCGAGAACGTAGGTGATGAGAGGTGGACGCCGGGGTCGGAGTGGCCACCAGCAGCGCTAGGCGCAGGGCGCTAGGAGCGGGAGGCTAGGAGCGGGCTGCATTCTTCTTTGAGTGCCGACCTGGATTATCATCGGCCTTGACCCTGCCATCTTCATCGGTGCCGACCTGGTTGTCGATAACACTTCCCTCCCCATTAGAAACCAATTTGGTCCCAAGCTGGTGCACGCGTGAAGCACAACCCAAGATCATCGAGGTCTTCCCAAGTTGCCAGCAGCCTAGCAGGCTCTCAGTAGTAGTTAGATGTAGATCAAGTGAACAACATAGAAATATATGTCCTCCATCATTTGTACTGTAAGTGCATGATATATCCCTAACACCTCCCATTTCTAGGTAAATATGCGTTTGTTCAGCAAAGAAGAATGCAAAAGGTACCAAGCAAAAGAGATCATATGAATCCTAGCTAGAGCTTTTGTGGAGCATCAAAGGAGAAGATATTGTCGCATGATGAAGATTGATGAATGAGAATCTTGTGCTAAGATATATAGAGTGCAATTGGGAGTACATAGTGGGTGAAAGATGACCCTACTCATTGATGAGAAGGTCTTTGGGATCAGATGATAACTACGGTGGTCCTATGACGTGAGAAAAGTGAACAATGAGCCATTGTAACTTATCACGGTTGTTTTCTCATTTTTCTTGAAAGAAAAGGTCTAAGATTTTTTCCTAGGGAGAAAAGGTCCAAGGACAAAGCCCTACATAATGCTTATTCGACAGTAATACCGTTATACAAATCCGGATTTCGTACATCATTACAACCAAAACACGAAGGATCTCAGCCACAACACCAAAACAAAAACAAATGCCAATCAAAAGATAGAAAAATATATATCTCTAGAATTTTCTCCATGAATGGATCTGAAGGAAATATGCCCTAGAGGCAATAATAAAGTTATTATTTATTTCCTCATATCATGATAAATGTTTATTATTCATGCTAGAATTGTATTAACCGGAAACATGATACATGTGTGAATATATAGACAAACATAACGTCAATAGTATGCCTCTACTTGACTAGCTCATTAATCAAAGATGGTTATGTTTCCTAACCATAGACATGTGTTGTCATTTGATTAACGGGATCACATCATTAGGAGAATGATGTGATTGACATGACCCATTCCGTTAGCCTAGCACTTGATCGTTTAGTATGTTGCTATTGCTTTCTTCATGACTTATACATGTTCCTGTAACTATGAGATTATGAACTCCCGTTTACCGGAGGAACACTTTGTGTGCTACCAAACGTTACAACGTAACTGGGTGATTATAAAGGAGCTCTACAGGTGTATCCGAAGGTACATGTTGGGTTGGCGTATTTCGAGATTAGGATTTGTCACTCCGATTGTCGGAGAGGTATCTCTGGGCCCTCTCAGTAATGCACATCACTATAAGCCTTGCAAGCAATGTAGCTAATGAGTTAGTTACAGAATGATGCATTACGTAACGAGTAAAGAGACTTGCCGGTAACGAGATTGAACTAGGTATTGGATACCGACGATCGAATCTCGGGCAAGTAACATACCGATGACAAAGGGAACAACGTATGTTGTTATGCGGTTTAACCGATAAAGATCTTCGTAGAATATGTAGGAGCCAATATGAGCATCCAGGTTCCGCTATTGGTTATTGACCGAGAATAGTTCTAGGTCATGTCTACATAGTTCTCGAACCCGTAGGGTCCGCACGCTTAACGTTATGATGACAGTTTTATTATGAGTTTATAAGTTTTGATGTACCGAAGGTTGTTCGGAATCCCGGATGTGATCACAGACATGACGAGGAGTCTCGAAATGGTCGAGACATAAAGATTGATATATTGGAAGCCTATATTTGGATATCGGAATGGTTCCGGGTGAAATCCGGATTTCACCGGAGCACCGGGGGGTTACCGGAACCCTCCCGGGGGTTATTGCGCCTTCATGGGCCCTAAGGGAGAAGAGGAGAGGAGGCAAGAGGTGGGCTGCGCCCCCTCCCCTCCCTAGTCTGAATAGGACAAGGAGAGGGGGGCGGCGCCCCACCTTTCCTTCCCCTCTTCCTCCTCCTTCCCCCTTCTCCTTCTCCAACTAGGAAAGAAGGGAGTCCTACTCTCGGTGGGAGTAGGACTCCCCCTTGGCACGCCCTCCTTGGCCGGCCGCCCCCTTCCCCTTGGCTCCTTTATATACAGGGGCAGGGGGGCACCTCAAGACACACAAGTTGATCTTCGTGATTGTTCCTTAGCCGTGTGCGGTGCCCCCCTCCACCATATTCCACCTCGGTCATATTGTTGCGGTGTTAGGCGGAGCCCTGCGTCGGTAGAACATCATCATCGTCACCACGCCGTCGTGCTGACGGAACTCATCCCCGACACCTTGCTGGATTAGAGTCCGGGGATCATCATTGAGCTGAACGTGTGCTGAACTCGGAGGTGCCGTACGTTCGGTGCTTGGATCAGTCGGATCGTGAAGACTTACGACTACATCAACCGCGTTGTCATAACGCTTCCTCTTACGGTCTATGAGGGTACGTGGACACCACTCTCCCCTCTCGTTGCTATGCATCACCATGATCTTGCGTGTGCGTAGGAATTTTTTGAAATTACTATGTTCCCCAACAGTGGCATCAGAGCCTAGTTTTATGTGTTGATGTTATATGCACGAGTAAAACACAAGTGAGTTGTGGGCGATACAAGTCATACTGCTTACCAGCATGTCATACTTTGGTTTGGCGGTATTGTTGGATGAAGCGGCCCGGACCGACATTACGCGTATGCTTACGCGAGACTGGTTTTACCGCCGTGCTTTGCACACAGGTGACTAGCGGGTGTCTGTTTCTCCAACTTTAGTTGAACCGAGTGTGGCTACGCCCGGTGCTAGCAAAGGTTAAAACAGCACTAACTTGACGAACTATCGTTGTGGTTTTGATGCGTAGGTAAGAACGGTTCTTGCTCAGCGCGTAGCAGCCACGTAAAATTTGCAACAACAAAGTAGAGGACGTCTAACTTGTTTTTGCAGGGCATGTTGTGATGTGATATGGTCAAGACGTGATGCTATATTTTATTGTATGAGATGATCATGTTTTGTAACCGAAGTTATCGGCAACTGGCAGGAGCCATATGGTTGTCGCTTTATTGTATGAAATGCAAACGCCCTGTAATTGCTTTACTTTATCACTAAGCGGTAGCGCTAGTCGTAGAAGCAATAGATGGCGTAACGACAACGATGCTACACATGGGTGGTGATGATTGGGTGTGATAGGCTCTACGTTCAAATACAACGGGTGCAAAACAGTTGCACACACGGAATACTCAGGTTAAACTTGACGAGCCTAGCATATAACAGATATGGCCTCGGAACACGGAGACCGAAAGGTCGAATGTGAATCATATAGTAGATATGATCAACATAGTGATGTTCACCATTGAAACTACTCCATCTCACGTGATGATCGGACATGGTTTAGTTGATATGGATCACGTGATCACTTAGATGACTAGAGAGATGTCTGTCTAAGTGGGAGTTCTTAAGTAATATGATTAATTGAACTTAAATTTATCATGAACTTAGTACCTGATAGTATTTTGCTTGTCTATGTTTGTTGTAGATAGATGGCTCGTGCTGTTGTTCCGTTGAATTTTAATGCGTTCCTTGAGAAAGCTAAGTTGAAAGATGATGGTTGCAATTACACGGACTGGGTCCGTAACCTGAGGATTATCCTCATTGCTGCACAGAAGAATTACGTCCTGGAAGCACCGCTGGGTGCCAGGCCTGCTGCTGATGCAACTAACGATGTTAAGAACGTCTGGCAGAGCAAAGCTGATGACTACTCGATAGTTCAGTGTGCCATGCTTTACGGCTTGGAACCGGGTCTTCAACGACGTTTTGAACGTCATGGAGCATATGAGATGTTCCAGGAGTTGAAGTTAATATTTCAAGCAAATGGCCGGATTGAGAGATATGAAGTCTCCAATAAGTTCTATAGCTGCAAGATGGAGGAGAATAGTTCTGTCAGTGAACACATACTCAAAATGTCTGGGTATAATAATCACTTTATTCAACTGGGAGTTAATCTTCCTGATGATAGTGTCATTGACAGAATTCTTCAATCACTGCCACCAAGCTACAAGAGCTTCATGATGAACTATAATATGCAAGGTATGGACAAGACTATTCCCGAGCTCTTCGCAATGCTAAAAGCCGCGGAGGTAGAAATCAAGAAAGAGCATCAAGTGTTGATCGTAAACAAGACCACCAGTTTCAAGAAAAAGGGCAAAGGGAAGAAGAAGGCGAACTTCAAGAAGAACAGCAAACAAGTTGCTGCTCAAGAGAAGAAACCCAAGTCTGGACCTAAGCCTGAGACTAAGTGTTTCTACTGCAAGCAGAATGGACACTGGAAGCGGAACTGCCCCAAGTATTTGGCGGATAAGAAGGATGGCAAAGTGAACAAAGGTATATGTGATATACATGTTATTGATGTGTACCTTACTAATACTCGCGGTAGTACCTGGGTATTTGATACTGGTTCTGTTGCTAATATTTGCAACTCGAAACAGGAACTACGGATTAAGCGAAGATTGGCTAAGGAAGAGGTGACGATGCGCGTGGGAAATGGTTCCAAAGTCGATGTGATCGCGGTCGACACGCTACCTCTACATCTACCATCGGGATTAGTTTTAGACCTAAATAATTTTTATTTGGTGCCAGCGTTGAGCATGAACATTATATCTGGATCTTGTTTGATGCGAGACGGTTATTCATTTAAATCAGAGAATAATGGTTGTTTTATTTATATGAGTAATATCTTTTATGGTCATGCACCACTGAAGAGTGGTCTATTTTTATTGAATCTCGATAGTAGTGATACACATATTCATAGTGTTGAAACCAAAAGATGCAGAGTTGATAATGATAGTGCAACTTATTTGTGGCACTGCCGTTTAGGTCATATCGGTATAAAGCGCATGAAGAAACTCCATACTGATGGACTTTTGGAATCACTTGATTATGAATCACTTGGTACTTACGAACCGTGCCTCATGGGCAAGATGACTAAAACGCTGTTCTCCGGAACTATGGAGCGAGCAACTGATTTGTTGGAAATCATACATACTGATGTTTGTGGTCCAATGAATATTGAGCCTCGCGGCGGGTATCGTTATTTTCTCACCTTCACAGATGATTTGAGCAGATATGGGTATATCTAATTAATGAAACACAAGTCTGAAATATTTGAAAAGTTTAAATAATTTCAGAGTGAAGTGGAAAATCATCGTAACAAGAAAATAAAATTTCTACGATCTAATCGTGGAGGAGAATATTTGAGTTACGAGTTTGGTTTACATCTGAAACAATGCGGAATAGTTCGCAACTCACGCCACCCGGAACACCACAACGAAATGGTGTGTCCGAACGTCGTAATCGTACTTTACTAGATATGGTGCGATCCATGATGTCTCTTACTGATTTACCGCTATCGTTTTGGGGTTATGCTTTAGAGACGGCCGCATTCACGTTAAATATGGCACCATCAAAATCCGTTGAGATGACACCTCATGAACTGTGGTTTGGCAAGAAACCAAAGTTGTCGTTTCTTAAAGTTTGGGGCTGTGATGCTTATGTGAAGAAACTTCAACCAGATAAGCTCGAACCCAAATTGGAGAAATGTGTCTTCATAGGATACCCAAAAGAGACTGTTGGGTACATCTTGTATCATAGATCTCAGGGCAATATTTTCGTTGCTAAATTCGGATCCTTTCTAGAGAAGGAGTTTCTCTCGAAAGAAGTGAGTGGGAGGAAAGTAGAACTTGATGAGGTAACTATACCTGCTCTGTTATTGGAAAGTATTCCATCACAAGAACTGGTTCCTGTGACAACTACACCAATTAGTGAGGAAGCTAATGATATTGATCATGAAACTTCAGATCAAGTTTCTACCGAACCTCATAGGTCTACCAGAGTAAGATCCACACCAGAGTGTTACGGTAATCCTATTCTGTAAGTCATGTTACTTGACCATGGCGAACCTACGAACTATGAGGAAGCGATGATGAGCCCAGATTCCGCAAAATGGCTAAAAGCCATGAAATCTGAGATGGGGTCCATGTATGAGAACAAAGTATGGACTTTGGTTGACTTGCCCGATGATCGACAAGCCATTGAGAATAAATGGATCTTTAAGAAGAAGACTGACGCTAATGGTAATATAATTGTCTATAAAGCTCGACTTGTTGCAAAAGGTTTTCGACATGTTCAAGGGGTTGACTACGATGAGACTTTCTCACCTGTAGCGATGCTTAAGTCTGTCTGAATCATGTTAGCAATTGCTGCATTTTATGATTATGAAATTTGCAAATGGATGTCAAAACTGCATTCTTGAATGGATTTCTGGAACAAGAGTTGTATATGATACAACCAGAAGGTTTTGTCGATCCAAAAGGTGCTAACAAAGTGTGCAAGCTCCAGCAATCCATTTATGGACTGGTGCAAGCATCTTGGAGTTGGAATAAACGCTTTGATAGTGTGATCAAAGCATATGGTTTTATACAAACTTTTGGAGAAGCCTGTATTTACAAGAAAGTGAGTGGGAGCTCTGTAGCATTTCTGATATTATATGTAGATGACATATTATTAATTGGAAATGATATAGAATTTCTGGATAGCATAAAGGGATACTTGAATAAAAGTTTTTCAATGAAAGACCTCGGTGAAGCTGCTTACATATTGGGCATTAAGATCTATAGAGATAGATCAAGACGCTTAATTGGACTTTCACAAAGCACATACCTTGATAAAGTTTTGAAAAGAGTTCAAAATGGATCAGGCGAAGAAAGGGTTCTTGCCTATATTACAAGGTGTGAAGTTCAGTCAGACTCTATGCCCGACCACTGCAGAAGATAGAGAGAAAATGAAAGATGTTCCCTATGCTTCAGCCATAGGCTCTATCATGTATGCAATGCTGTGTACCAGACCTGGCGTATGCTTAGCAATAAGCTTGGCAGGAAGGTACCAAAGTAATCCAGGAGTGGATCACTGGACAGCGGTCAAGAACATCCTGAAATACCTGAAAAGGACTAAGGATATGTTTCTCGTATATGGAGGTGACAAACAGCTAGTCGTAAATGGTTACGTCGATGCAAGCTTTGACACTGATCCGGACGATTCTAAATCGCAAACCGGATACGTGTTTTTATTAAACGGTGGAGCTGTAAGTTGGTGCAGTTCAAAACAAAGCGTCGTGGCGGGATTTACATGTGAAGCGGAGTGCATAGCTGCTTGGGAAGCAGCAAATGAAGGAGTCTGGATGAAGGAGTTCATTTCCGATCTAGGTGTCATACCTAGTGCATCGGGACCAATGAAGATCTTCTGTGACAATACTGGTGCAATTGCCTTGGCAAAGGAATCCAGATTTCACAAGAGGACCAAGCACATCAAGAGACGCTTCAATTTCATCTAGGACCAAGTCCAGGTGGGAGACATAGAGATTTGCAAGATACATACGGATCTGAATGTTGCAGAACCGTTGACTAAGCCTCTTCCACGGGCAAAACATGATCAGCACCAAGACTCCATGGGTGTTAGAATCATTACTGTGTAATCTAGATTATTGACTCTAGTGCAAGTGGGAGACTGAAGGAAATATGCCCTAGAGGCAATAATAAAGTTATTATTTATTTCCTCATATCATGATAAATGTTTATTATTCATGCTAGAATTGTATTAACCGGAAACATGATACATGTGTGAATATATAGACAAACATAACTTCACTAGTATGCCTCTACTTGACTAGCTCATTAATCAAAGATGGTTATGTTTCCTAACCATAGACATGTGTTGTCATTTGATTAACGGGATCACATCATTAGGAGAATGATGTGATTGACATGACCCATTCCGTTAGCCTAGCACTTGATCGTTTAGTATGTTGCTATTGCTTTCTTCATGACTTATACATGTTCCTGTAACTATGAGATTATGCAACTCTCGTTTACCGAAGGAACACTTTGTGTTCTACCAAACGTCACAACGTAACTGGGTGATTATAAAGGAGCTCTACAGGTGTCTCCGAAGGTACATGTTGGGTTGGCATATTTCGAGATTAGGATTTGTCACTCCGATTGTCGGAGAGGTATCTCTGGGCCCTCTCGGTAATGCACATCACTATAAGCCTTGCAAGCAATGCAGCTAATGAGTTAGTTACAGAATGATGCATTACGTAACGAGTAAAGAGACTTGCCGGTAACGAGATTGAACTAGGTATTGGATACCGACGATCGAATCTCGAGCAAGTAACATACCGATGACAAAGGGAACAACGTATGTTGTTATGCGGTTTGACCGATAAAGATCTTCGTAGAATATGTAGGAGCCAATATGAGCATCCAGGTTCCGCTATTGGTTATTGACCGAGAATAGTTCTAGGTCATGTCTAGATAGTTCTCGAACCCGTAGGGTCCGCACGCTTAACGTTACGATGATAGTTTTATTATGAGTTTATAAGTTTTGATGTACCGAAGGTTGCTCGGAGTCCCGGATGTGATCATGGACATGATGAGGAGTCTCGAAATGGTTGAAACATAAAGATTGATATATTGGAAGCCTATATTTGGATATCGGAATGCTTCTGGGTGAAATCGGGATTTTACCGGAGCACCGGGGGGTTACCGGAACCCTCCCGGGGGTTATTGGGCCTTCATGGGCCCTAAGGGAGAAGAGGAGAGGAGGCAAGAGGTGGGCTGTGCCCCTCCCCTCCCTACTCTGAATAGGACAAGGAGAGGGGGGCGGCGCCCCACCTTTCCTTCCCCTCTTCCTCCTCCTTCCCCCTTCTCCTTCTCCAACTAGGAAAGAAGGGAGTCCTACTCCCGGTGGGAGTAGGACTCCCCCTTGGCACGCCCTCCTTGGCTAGCCGCCCCCTCCCCCTTGGCTCCTTTATATACAGGGGCAGGAGGGCACCTCAAGACACACAAGTTGATCTTCGTGACTGTTCCTTAGCCGTGTGCGGTGCCCCCCTCCACCATATGCCACCTCGGTCATATCGTTGCGGTGTTAGGCGAAGCCCTGCGTCGGTAGAACATCATCATCGTCACCACGCCGTCGTGCTGACGGAACTCATCCCCGACACCCTGCTGGATCGGAGTACGAGGATCGTCATTGAGCTGAACGTGTGCTGAACTCGGAGGTGCCGTACGTTTGGTGCTTGGATCGGTCGGATCGTGAAGACGTACGACTACATCAACCGCATTGTCATAATGCTTCCGCTTATGGTCTACGAGGGTACATGGACAACACTCTCGCCTCTCGTTGCTATGCATCACCATGATCTTGCGTGTGCATAGGAATTTTTTTGAAATTACTACGTTCCCCAATAGGATCGAGTATTCGAGAACATCAAGTTTAAGATGTGTGTCATGCACCTTTCCCCTTTCTCTCAATAGCACATGCTTCGATGAACTAGTGTAAATGGGACAGGGCACGCATTAGCAAACCGGTCCATTTCAATACACAACCATCGTGATCAATTACACACTAGGAGCTAGATACCCTAATTACAAAGGATTCTCTACAACTTGTTGGATCGAACAAAGATATATATAGTTTTGCAATCATCATACATTTTTTGTGCAAACTTGCCAATGGTTTCCATGCCCAACAATTGATCAACGAGTATGCTTAGCAGCAAAGCCAACTAGACTACGGTATCAGCATGGAGGCGAAAGCAGTTATACACATAGTGGGAGAAAGGTATTGAGTCATTCTGAATAAACATCTTGAAATGATCACCGAGAAAGAATGTTGAAGTATTTCCCTACAATAGAGACACAGACGACACAAATATGCACACTGGGAGAAGACTCTAATCTAGAAACATAACATCACTGGCTACCCTGTCATATTAGCTTAGCAAGGAAGCATATTACACTTTGTACCAAAAGGTTACGGTCAACATACTTCCTCATGTTGTTGCCTGTGTATTTCATATTGCCGAACAAAATGCATGCCTCTACCACAAACATATGGATTTTCCGTTGTGTTGCCTCCCGCTGTTGGCGAGTCCATCGTCGGGCTTGCGGCTCCGGTGTTACAACTCATGCCTGAGCTTTGGGATATATGTTCTAACCTTGCTTCGCCTTTGTCCTTGGAGCGATTGGAGGTGGACTCATCGACGACTTTGTGTAAGGAACATGCTTCATCTCTATCATGTGAGCAACTAAAGGCGCCGAAGTCGATTGTGCCGATGGTTCTTGTGGTGGAGGATGTTGTGTCGGTGGTTCCTCAGGTCGATGATATTGATGCTGCCGGTTGGTTGGTGCCTGCTCCTACGAGCCCCTTGGTGATGAGGACATCAATACAATTGTTACACCCACAGCCCCTGCTGATATACATACTGGACCAATTACTAGAGCTCGCGCACGCCAACTAAATTACCAGGTACTTTAGTTTCTTGGTAATGATTCTAATGTTCATGAGAATATGATGCTGACTAAATTGGATACATTTGTTTTGCTTACAAATGAAGGGCCTAGCTTGGAGAAGGATGAACATTGGAGCAAGAACAAGCATGGAGATGATGGCATGCGCAAGGGGAACAAGAACGGAGTTACAAGTGATGATTTCAGGACTTTGAAGCCACCATAATGGGTGCATGAAGCCTTGGACGAAATATACAAGATACCACTTCATAAATTTCGCCCCGAGGCTATTCTAGGTGTTGTGTCACCTTATTATTGGGCCAGGCCCATGTAATTTCGAAATACATAAGTATAGGCTATTTTTAGAGTCCGTATGTGTGGGGACACAAGAGATAGGGTTGATTTCGGACCCCTCCACCAAGGGCCACGAAATTCCCCCCTCCTCCTCCATATATACAACCCTTAGGGCATCGTTTAGACTTTGGGTTTTGTTTAGATTAAATTTTTTCCATAGCTGCAACTTTGCGTACTTCATTTGTGTTTAACAACTAGACAAAGGCGTCACAGAACCCCACCTTGATCAATAAAGCTTTCATCTTATATTCGCAATATCCAGATTGCAATCTCAGTTTCTTGCTTGTTCTTCGTTTGCTCGCAGGAAACAGACCCTTGTGGTCAGGTCGATCATGCTCCGGCGTGGTCAATAACCTCTCAGAGTTGGTTTAGCGATTGCTAAGGCGCGACGTCCTCGCACGTTGGTAGTCGGATCGTCAAAGTCGACTTCCGCCAAAGCGATATCCATCATCTCATCAAAAGACGGGACACCTTTGCCTCTATCAAGTGGTATCAGATTTCCAGGTTGCTCGGTGAGATTTTACAGTTTTTTATAGTTTAGATCAAGTCTGTTCTTCATACCTATAGTCCATGAAAAAGACAAAAAAAATTAGGGTTAGTTCATCCCATCCGAAACAATCTGAGACTTTGCATAATCTTTTCTGTATTTGCTTTGTTGAATTTGTGGTTGCATCATCATGTCAAGTTGCTGGTCTTAGCGTCTAGTCCTTTAGAGTTTCGAGTTCTGTTCACAGGTTGTCACGTCATCGCTGCCATATATCACGATCGCATCATCATCGTCGCAGCTGCCACATACCACCACCACATATTCACCGCCAATCCGAGTCCATATACGCCACCACATATCCGCCGCCATCACGCCAATCCGAGTCCACCTGCAACATATATCCGCCACCAGTCCGAGTTCTACCAGATTCATCTCCGCCACCAGTCCTATTCCGAGTCCAGTATTTTGTTACTCCGTTTTGGATTTCTAGATCACGCAATACTCCGAGTCGTGACAGAGAAGGACTCCCCAACTTCTATGCTACCCGCAGTAGAGAAATAGTTCCAAACTCAAAAAAAAACTAAGTCTGGAAAATTCTGGCTAGGCAGTTTTTAGACCATTTGTAGACTTTTTCGAAAAAAAATTGTTGTGGAGCAAAAAAAAAGAGGAAAAAAAGTGCAAAAAAAAAGAAAAAAAGAGAAAAAAATTCAGAGTGTGCTCCTCCCTTGTTTGCGTGCCGCGCTGTGATTTAGTTGGTGTTCTAGGCTCGCGTCTCTAGCACAGTCTAGCCTAGGACCAGCACAGTACCGTCGTTGAGCGTTTATTCAACTTTGCATCTATGAATTGATTATTGCTGACCCTTTTTGCTACCATATTATAAGCCTTCCCAGCTCCACATACATCTACGTCATGTGTTTGACTCTCCCTGGTAATCGCTCTATCCAAGCTTTGAGAGTTTTGACTACAACGTTTGCCGATCACCGTCTGCTGCTGGGTAAGAACTGGTAAGAATTTGAGATTTGCTTGACGGATTTGTGACACCCACCACCACCTCTTGTTAGTAGTCTGTAGGATCATATTCTTGTGTGTTTCTATTGCTGCTAACCATGCCAGGATCACAAGCCGACGAGACTGACTGGGAGAACATGACGAATAAGGATTTGCATGATAAATTTCAGCAAATGATGAGTGGACAGGTGCAAGATGTGCTGAACAGATTTGAAGAGGCCATGGAGAATATAGATGGCATGGAAAAGACGTTCGAAACAAAGCTCGATAACAAGTTTAATGAATTGCTCGCGCGTCTTCCACCACCACCAGCCGCTGCACCTAACGCACCTCTCCAACAACAACAACAACGACTACCTCCACATCGCGAAACAGCCCTCCGCCGAGCGAGCCGTGTCCCTCTTGCGTTTGGCCAAACTGTTGGTGCTGCTGTTGATACTTCTGTGGCTCCTGCTGCTGATGCGGAGGAGGATGATTATGTGGGAGATTACGAGGATGAGGTTGATCAAAATCAGAACTACGTGCAACCACCTGCACCACAACCACCAGGTCGTCCACATGCAAATAATCACAATGGTAGGGCTCTCCCTCAGGTACGAGATCATCACCATCTTCCTAAACTGAAAGTGAATATTCCACCATTTGAGGGTAGATATGTTCCTGATATATATCTTACTTGGCATTTAGAAACTAAACAACGATTTACATGTTTACAATATCCCGAGGAGAGACGGGTTGCCGGTGCTGTTTGTGCTTTCACAAGTTTTGCATGTGTATGGTGGTCTGAACATTGTAGATTATATCCTATTCCAACTACTTGGGCTGCATTGAAAACTGCTATGCGTACTTGTTGGATTCCACCATATTATCAACATGACTTGCTTCAAAAATTGCAGCGCTTAAGGCAAGGGAAAAATTCTGTAGAAGAATATTATCAGGAATTACAAACGAGCATGATTAGATGTGGTATTGTTGAGGAGAATGAAGCTATGCTTGCACGTTTTCTGGGTGGATTAAATAGAGAGATTCAAACCATTCTAGACTATAAGGAGTATACTAATATCACTCGTTTATTCCATCTTGCTTGTAAAGTTGAACGTGAAGTGCAGGATCGATAAGCATTCACCACTAGGAAAAGGGCTATAGATAAGACTGATTCTAATGGCGCACCAGGCAAGCAGTGCGCCACTACTACATACTAATGGCGCACCGGTTGTTCGTGCGCCATTAGTGTGGAAGACACTAATGACGCACCGTGCTCACAGTGCGCCACTACTATTGATTTTTTCCCCATTTTTCCATACAAACTAATGGCGCATGGACGTCAAAGTGCGCCATTACTAGTTGGAACTAGTAATGGCGGACGACCAATACAGTGCGCCATTAGTATATATTTTTTATTACTTTTTTGCAAACCTACTAATGGCGCACTATGCCAAAGTGCGCCATTACTAGTTTAAACTAGTAATGGCGCACTTTACCGCAATGCGCCATTAGTATACATATGTTTTTTTACTTTTCTGCAAAAAGTACTAATGGCACACCAGCTGTCGGTGCGCCATTAGTAACCAGGGTTTTTAATGGCGCATTTTGTGGTGGTGCGCCATTAGTAACCTGGGACGAATAAGATATTTTGGACAGCCCACCTACCCACTCACTTTCCCCACTTCATTCTCTCCACCTCCTCCTCCAAGCTTGTCTCGGCTGCCTCCTCCTCCTCACCTCATTTCCACCATAGATTCATCAAAATTAAGTGGTGAAATCACCTTTTTTTGATAGGTAAGTAAGGGGAAATCTATCTTCATGATGTAGATCTACTTTTTTTCTCCCTAGCTCGCTCCAACAACGTGCACATGCACTTTTTGTGGCCTAGTTAGATCTGTGTATGTTTGTGGTGTTGCATATATGTTTGTGTTTGCCAATATTTTGCCGGAATGTTGATTCATTTCTGTTTCGGCGAGAATTTTGGCACTATGCATTCTTTATGGTCCTATTTTTAAGGAAGGTCATGCCAAATTTTTTCTTGGTTCTAAAATATCGTTTTGCTCTACCCCGCAGGCGACCATGGTCCGCACGATGACCGAAGGCATCGTGAATAGGTTTTTGAGCTCCGCGAAGGCTGGGATGCTTCAAAAGAACGAGACGGAGATAAGATGTCCGTGTCGAAGATGCAAGCTGAAGAGCCTTATTGCGGACCCGGATTCCGGGCAGGTGCGGGACCACCTGCTCTTGCGTGGTTTCATGGATGGCTATCGATGGCAAGGTGATGAAGATGACTATGAAGTCGTCCATGGGGGCCGGGCAAGAAATGAGGAAGGGCAACAAGATAACCACCACGGCGAGGGCGGGCGAGAAGACGAAGAATCTCCAAGACATGATGACGACGGTGATGATGTACACAATCATCATGTAGAAGATGTCGTACATGATGATGAGGAAGATCAAGACGAAGGGCATGATCATGAAGATGAAGATGCCGGAGCAGACGACGATGGAGGCTGGGTGCAGGACCCTCATATTCAAGAGCTACTTCACAAGAAGACGGATAACGCAAGAGTTGCCGCCCGAGAGAAAGCCAAGTTGGATCAACTGGAGATAGACGTGGTTACTCCATTGTATGAAGGATGCAGGCCCGAGGATACGCGCCTGAAAGTAACGCTCATGGCTCTGGATATGAAGGTAAAACACAAAATGACCGACGCATGCTTCGACGAGAACATGTCATTCTGGCACGAACATCTTCCCAAGGGGAACAAGTGCCCGACCAGTTTCGAGGAGGCGAAGAAAATCGTGTGTCCTTTGGATTTACCGCACGTGAAATACCATGTGTGCATGAACAATTGCATCATTTATCGGGACGAGCACGCGGAGTCTACCATATGTCCGGTGTGCGGCGTCACTCGATACAAGAAGAGGAAGAAAGCTCCTCAAAAATCGGTGTGGTACTTTCCAATCACTCCTCGTCTGCAGCGGTATTTCGCGGACCCTAAGGTAGCAAAGCTCCTGCGTTGGCTCGCGGATAGGGAGGAGAAGAAGCGGGAAGATGACGGAAATGATCCGGAGATAAATAAAAAAGACAAGATGTTGAGTCACCCTAAGGATGCGAGCCAGTGGCAAGCGTTGAACTTCGAATACCCAGAATTTGGGAAGGATCCAAGGAACATCATGCTGGGCGCAAGCACCGATGGAGTCAATCCGTTTGGCAGCCAGAGAAGCACACATAGCACCTGGCATGTGTTTGTGTGGATGTACAACCTTCCCCCCTGGTTGTGCATGAAGAGGAAGTACATTCACATGAGTATGCTAATTGAAGGGCCGAAACAACCAGGGAACGACATCAATCTGTATCTGGGGCTGTTGAAGGAGGAGCAAGACACGCTGTGGAAAACACCAGCCAATACGTGGGACGCCGCAGAGAAAGAATATTTCCCTATGAGAGCCGCACTGCTCACGACGGTGCACGACTAACTTGGTTACGGATATCTCGCGGGGCAGGTAGTCCACGGATTTTCTGGATACGTAAGGTGCATGGATGACACAACATATCGCCAGCTAGATAGATATCCCGGGTCTTCGAAAACCGTGTTCATGGGACATCGAAGGTGACTTCGCGACGATGACCCGTGGAGGAAACGCAAGGATCTGTTCGATGGTGAAACCGAACCCCGAAAACGCCCGTGTACGAGGAGCGACGAGGAAATAGATGAGCTGTTGAAAAATTGGAAAGACTGCCCACTGCCGGGAAAGAAGCAAAAGGCGCCAGAGCCGGGAAAGAAGCGAAAGGCGCCAGAGCCGCTGCTGAAGGTATGGAAAACAAGGTCTGTTTTCTGGGACTTGCCATACTGGAAGATCCACCGTGTGCCTCACAGCCTTGATGTCATGCATATCACGAAGAACGTGTGCGAGAGTCTGCTTGGTACCCTGCTCAACATGCCAGAGAGGACCAAAGATGGGCCGAAAGCAAGGGCAGACTTGAAATCAATGGGCATCAGGCAGGAGCTTCAAGCTAATGATGATGATGATGATGATGATGATGAGGCGAAGCAGGACACAAAAAGTTGTCGCAAAGGCAAAAAGGCCAAGAAGACCGGAAATGACTACCCTCCCGCGTGCTTCACTCTAAGTCAGGAGGAGATCGAGCAGTTTTTCACCTGCCTCCTAGGAGTAAAACTTCCTTACGGTTACGCGTGGAAGATAAGCAGATACCTAGACCCAGCGAAGCAGAAGTTCAGCGGGATGAAGTCTCACGACTATCACGTGCTGATGACGCAGATACTTCCAGTTGCAATCCATGGGATCATGGACGCGCACGTCCGTGAAATGCTATTTGGCCTATGCAACTTTTTCGACGTCATCTCTCGGAAGTCGATTGGCGTGAGGCAACACAGAAGGCTACAGGAAGAGATCGTGGTGATACTATGCGAGCTTGAGATGTACTTCCCACCCGCATTCTTCGACGTTATGGTGCATCTGCTGGTCCATATCATGGAGGATATCATCCAACTCGGGCCGACGTTCCTGCACAACATGATGCCGTTCGAAAGGATGAATGGTGTCATCAAAGGATACGTTCGGAACATGTCACGTCCAGTGAGAAGTATAGCCAGGGGCTTTCTGACCGAAGAGTGCATCTCCTACTGCACGAATTATCTAGGCATCGAGAACCCCGTTGGTCTGCCCGTTAATAGGCACCTCGGCAGGCTCGTTGGATGGGGTCACCGTGAGGGTCGCTGTGAAATGCATGTCGACTTTGAGGGTCGACTCGCTGACTTTGAAAGAGCAAACCTAGTCGCGCTACAACACATAGACGTGGTCGATCCTTGGGTGGTAGAGCACAAACCTTTATTGAGAAGACGTACAATGACCGAGGCCAACAGAGGACGGACGAAGATATACTCAAAGAGCACAACTCATGTTTCACGCGTTGGTTCAAGCAGAAGCTTCTATCGTACCCTTTACATGAGGATTCTTCCGCGGAAGAACAACTCATATTCGCCTTGTCACAGGGCGCCGAGCACAACCTGATGACCTATGAGGCGTACGATATCAACGGCTACACATTCTACACCGAGGACAAGGACATGAAGAGCGATGGTTATCAGAACTCCGGGGTAACGATGGAATCCTACACCGGTAAGGACAAGGACAGATACTACAGAAGGATCGAGGAGATCTGGGAGCTGAGCTACGCTGGAGAGAAGGTGCCGATGTTCCGTGTCAGATGGGCCAAGAGCGTCCTAAAAGAAGATCGATATTTCACCACCATGGTTATACCCGAAGCCAAATCCAAGACCACGGGCGCAAATGTCACCACGAAAAATGAGCCATGGGTACTGGCTTCCCAAGTGGACCAATGCTTCTTCATTACTGACCCGCCAAAGCCCAGTCGTGTTCTCGTGAGGAGAGGCAAAAGGAAGATCATCGGAATGGATGGAGTAGCCAATGAGCAAGACTTCGACAAGTACGGAGACCCGAAGATCGAACATGACAACGACGACGAAGTAGCAGCACACACCACAAGAAGAAGCAGGACCACCCTACCTAAAGGACGTCCGTTCCACAGAAGAACTCCATTTGCGAAAAAGAAGGGCAAGAAGATTGTGAACAGATAGCTAGCTAAGATCGATTGTATTTAAATCGTAGTCTTCATTTCTCGATTGTATTTCATTGTCACTTTTTGATATCATGAATATTTTTAAATTTCATGGACACTTTTTGAAATCATGAGGACACTTAAATTTCATGGGCACTTTTCAAATTACTGTTATGATTTAAACAAGTTTGAACATATTTAAACACAAATAAATATAAAAAACAGCATTTAAAATGCATTAAAAATATTGGGGAGCCTGGGAATCAAATCCAGGACCTCCTGGTGTGTGTGCTGCGTGTTGACCAGTCGGGCTAGTGGGTGGGTTCTGTTGTAGATAGGGCTAGGTTGTAGATAGGGCTAGTGGGCTACATTAAAACAAAATTCTAATGGCGCACCATGGGGTGGTGCGCCATTAGAATAGTCATACTTCTGGCGCACGAGGGGGTGGTGCGCCATTAGAAAGCTTCCCCCCACACTAAATCCCCAATCTCTCTAATCTCTCCCCTGCCTCATCGATCTCACCCGCTGCCCCCCGTGTTCGCCATCCCCCTCGCCGCCCCCCTCACCTCCTTCACCGTCCCCGAGCCCAGCACCGCCTCCCTCGCCGCCTCCCTCGCCGTCTCTGAGCCGAGCGCCGCCTCCCTCGACGTCCTCCCGCCCAAGCGCCCCCTCCCCCCGTGGCCCCTCCTGCGCCCTCGACGTGCTCGCCGTCCAACACTGCGCGGCCTGCCCAAGAGGACCACCGCCGTCTTCCTCTTCGACTACGAGGACCCGGATGAGCTCGGACGCCCAGGAGGACCGCCACCGCTCGACGCCCTCGACCGTGTGGCCTGCCCAGGAGGAGCGCCACCGCTCGACGCCGATTTCGCGCCGCCTCGACTAGCTCCGGCTGCCCCGAGTCGCCCTCGACCTCCCAAGTGAGCAGCCGAGCCGCTTCCCCCTCTTCCCACTCTTTATTTCCTTCTGATGTGTTCTAGGGTTGGGGGTTGGAGAAATTTGGACAAGGAAAGGTGGTTGGAGAATTAAGTAGCTAGGGTTTTCCAAATGTTCAAATCTCTGAGCTTGCTTTTAGATGCATTTTAGAGGATACTTGGTCCGTATTCATTTGGTCCATATTCATTTGCAGTGAACATACATTTTCACTGTTCTTATAATATTTGCTTGATGTCAGATTATGCTATGAGGATATTAGTCTAAGCCCAGTCTTGGATGCATTGTTTTATCCTGCGGTGGTTAAACCGGTTCTGAAAATTATCTAGTTTGACCTGTACTTGTCCAGCTATCATAATCTATTCTTTGACCATGGTAGTAGCTGGCATTTTGTTATGATAATTTCAGTATATATCTTACTATCCTTTGCTGATCTCGTTGTATTTTCAATGCATAGGCAACTCTCCGACGAAGTCTCCTCCAGGTAATATATGTCTCATGCTTTCTAAAGAGTACTAGTATACTGACTAAACTATCCACTTGCTATGCTTAGCTGCTCTGTTGTCTGAATCATGACACTTTGCCAGCTGAAACTTGCCTATCGCACTGTCGCTGTATTGCTCAACTAAAAACAAAAGTATTTGTAGAGTCATAACGCAACTAAGCATACTAGTCTCAACTAAGCATACTAGTTTTTTGTAGTGAGACAGTAAGATAGTGAGACAGTAAGATAGTGAGACAGTAAGAAGGAAAATTCCCAGATTATGTAGAAAGAAAATACTTGGTTTGACAGCTCATGTGGGTTTACAGCTCATGTGGGTTTTAACATCATGTGGGTTGGTGAATGTGGATGATTTTTTTATCCTGTGAACTTGAATGTTGCAATGCTGTTTTCTTCAGAGGCTACTGTCAAAAACTTGAGCTACTATCTTGCAAAGATGATGATCATCTTGCTAGTTTGCTGGGTTTTGTCTCCGACCACATCATGTCGTGATGAATTTGCAGGTACCCTGAGAGGCCCTTGAGTTTGTCAGAATGTTGATTAACTTTCGTTCCGGCAAATCCGGGTACTCCATATGTCCTATTTTCAGCAAAGGTCATGCTGAAATTTTAGCACGACTTTGCTAAAAATAGGACATATGGGGTACTTGCGACTAATGCATGGACCGGGGTATCTTAGTACTTAGTTAAGTAGGATCAAATGCCCCGCCATTCTTGCTGCATTAAACCATAGGTGGCAACAGAGCCAAGTGATTAGTGCCAAGTGATTAGGCCCAACCGAGGGTGCCTCGACGTTGACAAACCCTAAATGATGAAAGCTTAGGCTTTTAGGGTGCCTCGGTGTCGACAAACCCTAAATGATGAGACCATGATCTTGTTCCTTGACAATAACCAACTTTTTGACCAAACTTTTTTCCTATTTAGAGCGAAACATGGCCCGCAATGATGAGGCCGGTGGTTCGGGCGACAAGCAATTCTGGGAGCTGTCCCAGGAGATGGAGGAACAACCTCACCGCTATGAGGACGCCGTGGAAGACACCGATCCTGATTACACAACCCCTAGTGGCGTCGGGGATGACACCACTAATGGTGCCGCCGAGGATGCCACCACTGATGATGGCGGCGCACACACAGATGGCAGCCACCGAAGAAGCAAAGGAAGGACCAGCGCCCGAATGCGCTCCGCACCCTCAAGGAGGAATTCACTCAAGTGGACTCCGACGGGAATCCAATGGAGCCCAAACATATAGTCAAGGGGTACTCGGTTCAGCTCGGGTGCATTCTCCGGAGCACCGTCTCGATCAACACCGAGAACCTTAGGCATAAGGACCGAGGGAATTTGCGCAACCTCCTCTTCACAAAGCTGCACGAACGATACAAGTTCCCCGCCGAATTTGAAAACACACGCCTCTCAGGGAATAAAGTGAACAGTGCCGCCCTCATGAAGATGAGCACGGCCCTGTCTACTTGGAGAAGCGCGGCGAAGAGAATGATTGATAAAGGTGATAGTTATGAGAAGATCAAGGCGAAATATCCTTTGATGAGCGAAGATGACTACAAGGAGTTCAAGATAAAGTGCGAGAGCAGTGCAACCACCGAATCAAGTCAGTGGGGGAAAGAAATGCGGGAGTTGAACTTAGGGGAACACAAACTCGGTCCCGGCGGTTACAGAGTGGCGGAGCCTATATGGGACAAGGAGGACGCGGAGCGTGCCGAGCAAGGCCTACCGCCCGCTTCGAGAAATACAGCGGTAACAAGCAGACCAGGAACTATGTCAGGGCCCGGTACAAGGAGGACCCGATAACAAAGGAGCTTACCACGGATCCGAAGACCAGGGCGCTTGAGCTTGTTCTGGTAAGGAATACACCCCCGCGTAATTAGCTCCATATGGTTGCACTCTAACTAATCCCCAATATTTCTAAATGGTTCACGTTCCTTTTGCAGGAAACTGAATGCAGTAGCGCGGAGTCGTCTCAGAGCTCCCCTTTCGGCAGCCCTTTAAATAGGGCGTTGAACATAATGAAAAGCAAGGATAAGCTCACTAAGCCGACGTCAGCTGGTCGTGTGGCCGACAAAGGCTTGTCCACAAAATGGGGGTCATACTATACCGCTGGTGTGCGGAAGGAGAAAAAGGCCAGCTCGGAAAGCCAGATGTGCGAGGTTGAAGCACTCAAGGCACAAGTGGCGCGGATTCCGGAGCTTGTCCAAGAGCAAGTGGAACAACAACTGGGAACGAAGCTCAACTCCATGGTGCCTACGTTGATTCATGGGCTGACGACGTGGATTGCGGGCGGCCAACAGGAGCCTCCCCCGGTTCCCAGCTTCACGTCCAGCAACTCGCACAACGCGCAGGCGGAGCCATTGGTGTCTCCGGCGGCGCCATTGGTGTCTTCGGCGGCAGCGCCATTGGTGTCTCCGGCGGAGGCGGTATTCGTGTCTTCGGCGCCAGCACGGGCATTGGAGCTTGATGCACCCGGGTGTACGCCAGCCGGCACCTCGCCAGCAAGCTCCCCCTCCGTCAGTTGCATGCCCGCCATTGGCGGTGCCTCGACATTAGCCAAGCTCGACGCATCACGGTAACTAAGCCTCTCGGCCGATGACTTCATCTCCTTGCCTTTGACTGGGCATCCCTGACGCCCTGTACATGTTTTCGCAGGGCACCGCCAATGTTCCTTGCACTCTTCTGCACTTCGTGGGCACCGAGTTGGTCGATGTCGCCAAGAGCAGAATCGTTCAACCGGGCAACCGCATGTTCCACGGTAATCCGATGCCACCCACAGTGTATAGGGTTGAAGTGGTTCGGGTGCTGCCAAGCTGCGACGAGCTATTACCTCCGGTTCGACCCGCTGGGGCCGACGAAGAAGATGAGATGACCCTCAGCGCCTACGTAAACTGGCCGCTGCTTTGGCCGAAGAGCCAGATTCGTTTGGGGGCGGGGGACACCACCCCACAGACAAGACCGCCAGTCGTGTCGGCACCAAGCCATGGCAAGAACTCCGCAACGCTACCGGACCTGCCGGACATCCCTATGTTGGACATCCCTATGGCACAGGATCCGGACAGCCCTATGGCACAGGATCCGGACGACTACGACAACGACGACGGTACATTTACCAAAGTCGATAAGTACTTTGCCGAACATGGGTACGCTGACGAGTTCTGCGGGCTTCTTTCCCAAGAACCCAACCAAGACGACCGCAATCTAGCTGGTACAGCGGAGAAATCCAATTGCAATAGGCGTCGTCTGCCGTTCAGTTCTCAGGAGACGCCTCCAGCTCCCGCCTTCACCGAGCCTCAGATAGCTGAGGTGCGAAATATTATCAGCCCCAACACGCTCAAGAAAGCGGTCTGTGAGCAGAACTCGGTCCCATTACAGGAGATCAAGAAGAAGGGACGGAAACGAAAGACTAACAAGGGCGCCGGTGCGATCCAGCCGGCACCGAGTTCGATCCGTGCTCAGGACGGGCCACCTTCACCTAAGGATATCTCGAGGAGGGTGCATGTGGCGGGTAGGGCGATGCTACCGCCAAATATGCTGAATGCTGCAACCGGTGCTATGCGGAGTCTGCACGACAGTGTTCTTTCTTTGGAGAAGCGGCGTCTAAGAGAGAATGATGTGGCATACCCGGTTTTCGTGGCCAAGGTGCCAGAGGGCAAGGGCTTTGCGGATGGAGACATCGGGGGTACGATCGTTCTGTGGTTTGATGACATCTTTGCTATGTTTAACCTTCATCCGCTGCACTACACCTTTGTTCGGCTGTTTTCGCTGAGTATGGAGATGCGGATCATTAGAGACTAGACCCCGGACATCGTGATAGTCGACCCCTTCTACATGCGTGCCAAGCACTTGAACAACGCTGGGGACCGCCAAGTTGCGAGTTCACACCTCGAAGGCGTCATTCTGGCAAACCCAGATAAGGATAACTTCCTTGTGGCTTACTTTCCCGAGTAAGTCATCCCTTAACCGCCCCGTAACATATGATTTCTTAGATTTTGATCGTTCTTTTTTTTCTAACATTTCGTGTTCTGTGCAGTGACACACATTGCACACTCATCCTCTTAAGCCCGAAATATTCCATGGCCACGTATTTCGACCCGAACCGTAACTCCAAGATAGACTACACAAATGTCAAGAAAGTTCTTGATGATGTTCTCCCCGGCTACGCCAAATCTGGAGGCACCTTCCCCAGGGCAGTTCGTAAGTACGGCAAGCACATGTTCTCACACAATACGAAGTTCTGCTGTGTCAAGCAGCCGTCTGGCGGTCAGAAGGATGCCTACTACGCCCTCCATCACATGCGGGCGATCGTAAGGGACCATCATCAACTTCTGCTACCAGATAATCTCAAAGATTGGGCTGTGAGCTTGTCGGCAGTCCAGGACGCGGACCTCAGACAAGAATTCTTTCGCATCCAGTCGGAGTTTGCGGACATCATCCATCAAGATGTCCTTCATACCTCGGGGCAGTTCTTCGTCAGATATCAACCGTCCAACAGTGAGATAGATGAAACGCTACAAATGCAGTGTGACAAAGACCGTGATTTCATGACCATCACGACAGACAGCGGCTTCATCCATGCTCCTGTCCGATGAGTCGAGTCGAAAGTAGTGATGTGTAGTTCTGAAACATTGATTAGCTCATGTTGTAATTAAACTTTAATGAATTCGTATGTCTCTTTTGTTTGGACAGTCGTTCAACTTAGATGTAATCGATGCTATTTATTAGTAGGACCATGAATCATGCTATTAATGTCTTGCTTTTCTCTTTCGATCCTTTTGTTGCATACTTACATATTGCTTATGTATTGTCTGTTGTTTGGCTTGTGCATAGAGATGCCGTCGTATGTCGTGTACAAGGGTAAGGTTCCCGGAGTCTACGACGACTGGGAGGAGTGTCGGAGACAGGTTCACCATTTCAGCGGTAACAGTTACAAAGGGTACACCACTAGGGCGGAGGCCGAATCTAGATATGCCCGCTATCTAGCGGGAGAGAGGAGGGAGCGTTGGAGGAACCGGATGAGGACCAGTTTGATCGCGATGATGCTCATCGTGATGACCACAACTCTCTTTTATGTGATGGTAGTTTAGATGATCGATATCGACTTGTAATGTGAAGACAAACTCGATACTCGCGGTCTTGAGACTTGTAATGTTTTATCTTTGTTCGGTCTTTTGAATTTGGAGGCTAATATGATGAATTGTATTCGGAGACTAATCTTCTATTGTATTCGATGAATCTGATGTTGCTGTGTGCTGCTGTCTATTTTCTGTCCAATAATATATTTTGTAACCTGTGCAAAAATCAGAAAAGCAAAAAAAAACCAAATATTCATACTAATGGCGCATCAAGGCAGAGTGCGCTATTAGTATGCCAAAGGACACTAATGGCGCATCGTGGCAGAGTGCGCCATTAGTGTGACAAAGCACAGGGTTACATATGGCCCCCCGGGAGGCATACTAATGGTGCATGGTGTTACATAATAATGGCGCACTGGCAGGTGCGCCATTAGTATACCAGATACTAATGGCGCACCAGTGGTGCGCCATTAGTAAAAAATTCTAATGGCGTGCTAGTAATGGCGCACCGGTAGTGCACCATTAGTAGGCAAAACCGGTGCGCCATTAGTAGGCCTTTTCCTAGTAGTGATTGGCGCGAACTAACTTTTCTGCAGGGCCGACCTTCATCATGGACACCGCGTGCATCTTCTACTTCAACTGCACCAGCACCTCTATTAGGTGCCACCTCCAGCCGTGATACAAGAAAACAGGCACAACCACCATTATCTGCCAAGAGCGCACCTGCCGGGCCTGCACAGAGTTCTTCTTCTTCCATGGCATCAACAGGGCACACAAGTGATATTATTTGTCGTCGTTGTAAGGGAAGAGGTCATTATGCAAGAGAATGCAAATCTCAGCGTTTGATGATTGCTACCGAGGATGGTGGGTATGAGTCCGCTAGTGACTATGATGAGGAGACTTTGGCTCTTATTACACGTGAAGAACATGGTGGAGATGATTCTGATCATGAGACGCAATACATGGCTCCTGAAGACGCTGATAGGTATGAATGTTTAGTTGCTCAACGTGTTTTGAGTGTGCAGGTCACACAAGCTGAGCAAAATCAGAGGCACAATTTGTTCCATACCAAGGGAGTTGTGAAGGAACGTTCTATGCGCGTCATCATAGACGGAGGGAGCTGCAACAACTTGGCTAGCATGGAGATGGTGGAGAAGCTATCTCTCACCACAAGACCACATCCACATCCTTACTACATCCAATGGTTCAACAACAGCGGCAAGGTTAAGGTAACACGTACTGTTCGTGTGCATTTTAGTATCTCTACATATGTTGATTATCTTGATTGTGATGTGGTACCTATGCAAGCATGTTCCTTATTACTTGGTCGACCATGGCAATTTGATAAAAAATCTGTACACCATAGTAGAAACAATCAGTATACTCTTGTTCATAAGGATAAAAATATTACTTTGCTTCCTGACTCCTGATTCTATTTTGAAAGATGATATTAATAGAGCTAATAAAGCAAAACAGGAGAAGAATAAGAGTGAAAATCAGATTGTGGCAAAAGAATTTGAGCAACAAATGAAGCCTAATAATAAACCATCTAGTATTGCTTCTGAAATTAAATTGAAAAGTGCATGTTTATTTGCCACCAAATCTGATATTGATGAGCTAGATTGCAGCAAATCTGTTTGCTATGCTTTTGTGTGCAAAGAGGGATTATTTTCATTCGAGGACGTGCCTTCCTATTTGCCTCCTGCTGTCACTAAAATTTTGCAGGAGTTCACTGATGTCTTTCCACAAGACATGCCACCGGGATTACCGCCTATTGGAGGGATTGAGCATCAGATTGACTTAATTCCCGGTGCTTCACTGCCAAACCGTGCGCCATACCATACCAATCCAGAGGAGACGAAGGAGATTATGCGTCAAGTACAAGAGCTTCTCGACAAAGGTTATATACGCGAATCCCTTAGTCTTTGTGTTGTTCCTATTATTCTAGTGCCGAAAAAGGATGGTACATCACGTATGTGTGTTGGTTGTAGAGGCATTAATAATATTACTATTCGTTATCGTCA
Source organism: Triticum aestivum (assembly GCF_018294505.1). Classification (NCBI taxonomy): domain Eukaryota; kingdom Viridiplantae; phylum Streptophyta; class Magnoliopsida; order Poales; family Poaceae; genus Triticum; species Triticum aestivum. Next base: position 44,839,948 of record NC_057807.1, read on the forward strand.
TCCTATTCCTAGGCTAGATGATATGCTTGATGAATTGAGTGGCTCTACAATATTCTCCAAAGTTGATTTGCGTAGTGGATACCATCAAATTCGTATGAAATTGGGAGATGAATGGAAAACAACATTTAAAACTAAGTTTGGATTATATGAGTGGTTAGTCATGCCTTTTGGGTTAACTAATGCACCTAGTACTTTCATGAGATTAATGAACGAAGTTTTATGTGCTTTCATTGGACGATTTGTGGTAGTTTACTTTGATGACATATTGATTTATAGCAGATCTTTGGAAGAACATTTGGAACATTTACGTGCTGTTTTATTGCTCTACGTGATGCACGTTTGTTTGGTAACCTTGGGAAGTGCACCTTTTGCACCGACCGAGTATCTTTTCTTGTCTATGTTGTTACTCCACAGGTAATTGAAGTTGATAAAGCCAAGATTGACGCTATTGAGAGTTGGCCACGACCCAAAACGGTCACACAAGTGAGGAGTTTTCTTGGCCTCGCTGGATTCTATAGGAGTTTTGTGAGAGATTTCAGCACCATTGCTGCACCTGTCAATGAGCTTACAAAGAAAGATGTGCCTTTTCTTTGGGGTACCGCACAGGAAGAAGCCTTCACGGTATTGAAAGATAAGTTGAAACATGCTCCTTTACTCCAACTTCCTGATTTTAATAAGACTTTTGAGCTTGAATGTGATGCTAGTGGAATTGGATTAGGAGGTGTGTTATTACAAGATGGCAAACCTGTTGCATATTTTTCTGAAAAATTGAGTGGGCCTAGTCTGAATTATTCTTCTTATGATAAAGAATTATATGCTCTTGTTCGGACTTTAGAAACATGGCAACATTATTTATGGCCCAAAGAATTTGTTATACATTCTGATCATGAATCTTTGAAACATATTAAAAGACAAGCTAAACTGAATCGTAGACATGCTAAATGGGTTGAATTCATTGGGACTTTCCCTTATGTCATTAAACACAAGAAGGGAAAGAAAATGTTATTGGTGATGCATTGTCTCGTCGCTATACTATGCTTTCACAACTTGACTTCAAAATATTTGGTTTGGAGACCATCAAAGATCAATATGTGCATGATGCTGATTTTAAAGATGTAATGCAGAATTGTAAAGAAGGAAGAATGTGGAACAAGTTCGTCGTTAACGATGGATTTGTGTTTCGTGCTAACAAGCTATGCATTCCAGCTAGCTCTGTTCGTCTTTTGTTGTTGCAGGAGGCGCATGGAGGAGGATTAATGGGACACTTTGGCGTGAAGAAGACGGAGGACGTACTTGCTACACATTTCTTTTGGCCAAAGATGAGACGGGATGTTGAGCGTTTTATTGCTCGCTGCACTACATGTCAAAAAGCTAAGTCATGACTCAATCCTCATGGTTTATATATGTCTTTGCCTGTACCTAGTGTTCCTTGGGAGGATATATCTATGGACTTTGTTTTAGGTTTACCTCGAACAAAGAACGGGAGGGATAGCATATTTGTTGTCGTGGATAGATTCTCGAAAATGGCACACTTTATACCATGTCATAAAAGCGATGATGCTGTCAATATTGCTGATTTGTTCTTTCGTGAAATTATTCACTCGCATGGTGTGCCAAATACTATTGTTTCAGATCGTGATACTAAATTTTTTAGCCACTTTTGGAGATGTTTATGGGCTAAGTTGGGGACTAAACTACTTTTTAGTACTACTTGTCACCCCCAAACTGATGGACAAACTGAAGTAGTCAATAGAACATTGTCTACTATGCTTAGGGCTGTTTTGAAGAATAATAAGAAAATATGGGAGGAATGCTTGCCTCATATTGAATTTGCTTATAATCGTTCATTGCATTCTACTACTAAGATGTGCCCTTTTGAAGTTGTGTATGGTTTCCTACCTCGTGCACCTATTGATTTGTTGCCTCTTCCATCTTCGGAGAAGGTTAATTTTGATGCTAAACAATGTGCTGAACTGATTTTAAAAATGCATGAGTTAACTAAGGAAAACATTGAGCGTATGAATGCTAAATATAAACTTGCTGGAGATAAGGCTAGAAAACATGTTGTGTTTGCACCTGGAGATCTTATTTGGTTACATTTGTGTAAGGATAGATTTCCTGATTTGCTCAAATCAAAGCTAATGCCACGTGCTGATGGTCCCTTTAAGTTGTTGGAGAAACTAAATGATAATGCATATAAACTTGAGTTGCCTGCAGATTTTGGGGTTAGTCCCACTTTTAACATTGCAGATTTGAAGCCTTATTTGGGTGAGGAAGATGAACTTCTGTCGAGGACGACTTCATTTCAAGAAGGGGAGGATGATGAGGACATCAATACAATTGTTACACCCATAGCCCCTGCTGCTATACATACTGGACCAATTACTAGAGCTCGCGCACGCCAACTAAATTACCAGGTACTTTCGTTTCTTGGTAATGATTCTAATGTTCATGAGAATATGATGCTACCTAAATTGGATACATTTGTTTTGCTTACAAATGAAGGGCCTAGCTTGGAGAAGGATGAACATTGGAGCAAGAACAAGCATGGAGATGATGGCATGCGCAAGGGGAACAAGAACAGAGTTACAAGTGATGATTTCAGGACTTTGAAGCCACCATAATGGGTGCGTGAAGCCTTGGACGAAATATACAAGATGCCACTTCATAAATTTCGTCCCGAGGCTATTCTAGGTGCCGCGTCACCTTATTATTGGGCCAGGCCCATGTAATTTTGAAATACATAAGTATAGGCTATTTTTAGAGTCCGCATGTGTGGGAAAACAAGAGATAGGGTTGATTTCGGAGCCCTCCATCAAGGGCCACGAAATTCCCCCCTCTTCCTCCATATATACATCCCTTAGGGAATCGTTTAGACTTTGGATTTTATTTAGATTAAAAGTTCGCCATAGCTGCAACTTCACGTACTTCGTTTGTGTTCAACGACCAGACAAAGGCGTCACAGAACCCCATCTTGATCAATAAAGCTTTCATCTTATATTCGCAATATCCAGATTGCAATCTCAGTTTCTTGCTTGTTCTTTGTTTGCTCGCAGGAAACAGACCATCGTGGTCAGGTTGATCGTGCTCCGGCGTGGTCAATAACCTCTCGGAGTTGGTTTAGGGATTGCTAAGGCGCGACGTCCTCGCACGTTCGTAGTCGGATCGTCAAAGTCGACTTCCACCAAAGCGATATCCATCATCTCATTTAAAGACGGGACACCTTTGTCTCTATCACTTGGTTGACGACAACGACACCAAGAAATTCAATTAGTTTTACGATTTCCTTGACAAATAGGTGGCTCAACAGCCGACATCTGGCAAGACAAGTGAACCTGCAAAGAAGAAACCAAGTAAGGAGAAACCAAAGAAGAAGAAAAACAAGAAGTGTGGCGCCATCCAAAAGGCGTCCGTGTTTTCATGGAGGGTGGTCAGTTTTCGTTGGTATGCTTGTTAGGAGTTTCATTGTGTTCTACAAGTATCGAGGGTTGCGGTTGTTGTTTGTTTAGAGGGCCGCTTGAGCCGTTTTTGGTGTTTCCTACTTTGCGTGTAGTCCGCATTTGGGAGTCTGTATTGGTTTTCGCCAGGTTTTCCGTAAATTAACCGGGCAATTTCTTCTTCTTCTTAATTAATCGACGAGGGAAATATTTTTGCCTCCGTTTTAAAAAAAATATAGTCTTATAACAGGAGAGATATGTTGGACAGCGGTCTACTCCATCTCATATGCGTGGAGATATGGTGGTAGTATAAGTGCTCTCACACCGTCTCATGGCTACGTGCTTTCAAGGAAAGTAACGGCAGTGCATTTCTCGTCCTATATATATGTGCACAAGCTTTTGTAGCTTCACTAGCTCCGTTGCTGCTTGGAATGCATTTCCTCCTAGCGACTAGCTGCTATATTCTCGTTACGGCGCCTACGCAACTCCCGTCTGAAATCTGTCATGCACAAATTTCAGTAGAACTGCAACCAACATCTTCTAGTACAGTCGTGTCCATCCTTCGAAGAAGAGAAGGAAACGGCATTTTCCATTCATAAAAAAGAGAGGGTCAACATCTTCTCTGCCAACATTGCTCGATTACTTCTTTGTCTAGCTAGCAATGGGAGGCATTAGGAACTCGTCAACTCCTCGGTTGATTCTTCTTTCAGCAAGGACGATCTCTGGATGGAGGTCTCCAATCGAACTGCTAGAAAATACACTTGCACATATAGCTGTGAGTACATCAGCTTCTCGATATTGCTTCTTGATCCAGAAGAAGTAGCCCTCACTCCGTAGCTCCGAAAAGAAAATACGTAGTTGGGGCAACATGGCCAGCTTGAAGCGATTGTGAGCTGATGAAAAGTCTAAAATATTGTAGACTGTTGAGATCATTGTTTTTCTTTTGAACCGGGCATAACCCCTTTCCATTACTGCGACATAACGGAAATACATCATTGTCCAGAAAATAAGCCAGTTACAATTTTATTTTACCAATTCTTAATTAATAGCCAGTTACAATTTTATTTTAACTATCAGATGAATGGTTCTTTATATATACATATATAAAGTACTATTTCCTGCTACTGTTTGTTTTTCCTTGGCACTAGATAGATCAAGTAAAAGCACAGAATCATCTATTTCGTGTCACAACTCGCGGAAAACCACCATTTTATAAAACGTGACATTTTGTACCGCAAGAATTAACAGTGAAAAAAAATACACTAATGAAAAATGCTAAGCGTTCGGATGATGTCACTAATTGATTGGGCCCGCCTGTCGGGCTGAGTTGGCAGAAATAAAATGTCGCGTTGGCCTAAAAACTGCCACGTCTTCTTCTTCCTAGGCGCAACCATTTTCTCATATATGGATCCGGAGCACCCTCATTTTCTCATATAGGGATCCGGAGCACCCAACCTCCTTGAACACGGTCCAATCCATCGGAGGAACTTCACCCGGTTACACCGGCGATGCAAGCGATGCGCGGAGCCTTGCCGGCCACGTCCGTGGGGAGAACCCTCTCACCGGCCCGAGGCATGCAGGCTGACGGTTCGCGCGCGCGCTCATCGCTGCCTCGTCTTCTCCAGCTCTCCGTCTTCTCAGCTGCCTGCTCGCCGGCCGGCGTCGGCCATGGACAAAAGAACCAACCTTTTGGTCGCCGGCGCCGCCTCTTTTGTGTCGTCAACGCTCTTTGGTACTGCTCCGCCGTCAACATGCGTGCCACGAGCCCACGACAAGGCAGGCAGACCAACGGATCGGTGGCTCTGCAACTCCTTTCCCCAACCCCTGGAGTCGTCGTCCTCCCTCTGTTAGGTCGACGTCTTGCTTGCGGTGATGTTCATGAACCTGACCACGATCCTCCTCGGCTAGGAATAGAAGTACAGTACCTCACAAGGAAGGAAAGCATGGCCTCTCGCCTCTCGCCCAAGTCTCAAGTTGTAAGTCGCACGCGCATCCGGCACGCGGAGGTATGACTACTTCTTGTATATATATTAGAAGAGATGGCAGCAATGGTGGAGAGAGAACAACTAGAGGGTGCAGCTAGTTGTGTGGTCCATGGCCAAAGGCAAGGCCGTGCCATGGATCACTGAGGTGGCGCAAGCTAGGCCCTCCTAAGCTAGTTGTTGGGTATCCCTAGACGCACATTCATTCATTCGCAGAAAAGACCATTAATAAAGTGATTGCTGCTGTCGTAGGCCTCCGACCAATACTATTAAGTATTTTTTTATTGAATTTACTATTTAGTATTCTAATATGTACTTACAACTCATAATAAACGCTTTGTTGCTTGTAGCAATACTAGTGGATGGATGGATGGATCTGACTGGAGCTGTGTCAAACGAAACTAATTATCCCGCAATAAAAGAAACCAGTTACTCATCATGTTTGTATATCATAGATAGATCGGGACTCGCAGTCTGAATCCGTCTTGATTCCCATCCGGCATGACCCTGACACGGACAAGCTCTTCCGGCTCATCGATGGCACCTGAGACGCATACCTGCAAGACGACGTCTGTTGCTCCGTCCCACGATGGGAAACCTGGGGGTTATTATAAAGCATCATGGCACAAAATACTAGACTAGATTATGTGTAAAATCGAGCTCCTTTTGTTGGATGGAGCTATGTCTTTTGCTTTTTTAGATTTATTATTATATTTGAAATTTAAGAAATGTTCCTTTACGATAGTTAAGCAAAAAACTAAAACCTATCTCTCCTGATGCTACTTTGTTAGAGGGCAATACTAAAACAGACCTGAAAAAAAAATACCATGGTTCAACCAAAAAGATTATAAACATTCAAAGCAAAGCGCCCAGAGTCTACAAAATGAGATATGAACTTGCACTCTCTGGTCAAATTATAGATGTAGTTCATTCTGGATGATTCCGACAAACATTCTCATGTCATTCAAATTCTAACAAATAAGGAATCAAATCAATGCTACTTTTGTACCTCTCCTGATGCTACTTTGTCACTTCAACTGTCCTCAAATTCTAACAAATAAATAATCAAATCGATGCATCGCGCAGTATTTAAATTCAAACGGCCCTGTAGAAAAACTTGGATCTGGACTGATCCCAGTGATGCATACAAGCACACACGAACTTTATGCATGTACATTCTGAAATTTAAGTTATGCACAATCAAATTATGTCCATTCAAATTATGAACAATTTGCAGATATAATCGGCAAGTCCCCAACCGAGGGAGGAACTTTCTCTCAATCACCCAAGTATTCATTGCATTGCAAAAGCCCATGGTGGTTGGGAATAACAACGTAAACAGGGACCGAAAATTGAAGTAGGCCACCAGCCAAGAAACCAATTCATTTTTATCTTATCTACAAAAACAATATCACCAGCCGTATCATTTAGCACACTCCCACAACTACCAACGAACAAAGAAAAACAAAACAGTGCCACCACATCTCGGCTCCTCGGCGTCTTGCCACTCTTGGGGGTAATGACATCGGCGTCATCAATCTCTCACTACCGTGCATCTGCATCTAAAGCACAACACATGCACCAAGTCAAGAACACCACAAATCCCAGAATTTACAAAGGAAATACGTGAAGCACAAAGCCAAGCAGATAAATTGGGTGTCTTGTTCTACTCTATTGATCAATCACGCAATTTAGAAAGGAAATTATTCTGGATATATCATGGCAAGAATATGATAAGAGACTCTGTATTATTTGGGCATGCACTAAGAAATTTCAGTATATTTGAGTTAACTTAGAGCAATCGACATCGCCTGAAAAAAATACAATTAATACAGGTGAGGTAACAACGCATAGCACAATAGACACATCTATCACGCATATGTGACTGCACCTAGTGCTTCCCTTGTCAAAACATGAGACTGTAATTTGATTCGGTTGGGTTGTGCTTATGGTCCTCACAAAGGTTGCTTTACACACGGCAAACAAGATTTGACACGAAGGAAGGGGGTGGAATCAAGGTAGTCAGTGTCGGGATTCGGAGTCGGATCGATTTTCCTTAGACAGAATCGAGTCGTAGTATCGAGTCGTGGAATCGAGGATTCTACTAGATTTTCTCAAATAAGATATTTTGTATCCACGCCAGAAATTTATATGGGCTCTATAGAGTTCTAAAACTAAATATAGAGAAAAAACGTATACGGCAATGCTAGTTGTATTCCACTTCTTTTCATCGCTATCCTACAATCTAGCTTGCATGTATGGAACACATATGAGAGGGAAATATATAGAACCTTTAAATGTTCTGTGTATGAAATTTACTAAGGAGGTTTTTTAAGAGTTCATGAATAGTCGATAATTTGTATAGCTAATCCGCAGTGTTGAACCTTGACGGATGTTTCTCTCCTTCTCCGATTGATCTTGACGCATCCTCCTTCTTACGCTAATTCCATCTGTCGACAAGCCGGATCCTCAGTTTGATCTAGGGTTTCTAATAGTCAAATAAAAGATGTCAGCGACTGAGCGTTTGGGCTTGGGAGGGGAATAAAGGGCCACGAGCTTGTGAAAAAGGGTCTGAATGATAGCATAGTATTCTGCTACAACTAAACAAATAGCTTATATAATTTAGTAGAATCGGTCATAGTCCATAGCATAGTCGGATTCCGTAGTTTTGTACTGGATTCTATGATTTGGATCGCGACTCAACATGGACTCTACCTGATCCGGATTCATAGTGGGACTTGGATTGACATGCTTCCATAGGGTCGTGAAGTCATAGGATTCTAGCAGTCGAGTTGGGATCTTGACTACCTTGGGTGGAATTAGAGGAGGGCATACCTTGTCTAGTGCCCACAGCTCGTCAGGAGGAGGCTGGAGTGCCTGCTCCTGCGAGTTCCTGCTCGTCTGCTCCGCGGGAGGAGAAAAGGGACCTTCCATTGCCGCAGCTCCTGTGGAAAGAAACAACAAGAAATGATTCCATCACTATGGACCTATCTTTTTAAGAACAACATGCTCAGAACAACCAGAGGACAACAGGGAGAGGAGGTGGAGGAGCTCACCGTGCCGGTTTTGTAGCTGATGCCTAACAGCACCACCATCGCGGCATGGCAGCAGGGCAAACGAAAGACGCCAAGGCCGGAGACCGAGCATACCACCGTGTACCTTGCCTGTTTCAAAACACGAGACAAAATCTTTAGCATGAATCCCTGGAAAGCTCCTCTACTAGTTCACACAAGTTCCCCATGTAGAATCACAAGTACACAATCAATAGCTACACTTCACAAGTAAAAGAGCAAGGCTTAAGCAAAAACCATAAAATGGCAGTATCCAAACTCGTAAGTATGAGTGTGAACCACACTAAAACCTAAACATTAGCACCTCCGAACAGTAGAGCATAGGACATATAGTAAGCCTTCACACAGAACCTACAAGTCTATAACCATGTCAACAAATGGTTCTCTTTTACTCAACATTGAAAAAGAATTGAGATCAAGAATATGAACACCGAGTTCACATCCAAGTACCCAAATCAAGCGTGAGTGAAAATAAAAAGAAAAATGTCCAGATAAGCCCCCACAAGCCGCAATAAGATCAAAATGAAAAAACAATGATATACATGCATCACACATCCCTTGAAGCGTAGTAAGATGATCTTGCAACTTAGCATGACTAAAGGCATTAGAGAGAGAGAGCAGAGGAGAGGAACTGGTTGCTTACTTGTGCTGGAGTAGAAGAAGAAGCGGCATCGTTGTGAGGCGTGGGGGCAGGCCGACGGACTCACTGGTGTTGTTCATCGTCGCCGGGATCCCATGCCCCTACACGTCCAATTCCTTTGCAAACTATTCAGTTAACCAAAAAGATGACATTTTTAGTTACTAATTGTGGCAGGAATGTAGCAGTATCAGACGAAGAGGGGAAATGGTTCTAACCTGTACAGCAAGCAGACCGGTTTTGGTGGAGGCGATGCAAAGACGACCAAGGAAGTAGATGCTTGATAACAAGCAGGGTGATCATGCCGACAAAGTCCAGCCACTGTTCATCGGGATCCCATGCCCTGTCACCAGGATCAGATGCCCCTGCACGTCCAGCTCCTTTGCAAACTCTTCAATTAACCAAAAAGATGGACTTTTAGTTGCTAATTGTGACAATAATGTAGCAATATCGAAGGAGCAGGAATATAATATGTAACTTTAAATCTCAAAATGAAAGCTTAAGAGCTCTAGCTATTTTCGTTGTATTTGAATGATTCCTAACCAACTAGTGTGCTTCCGTGAGTCGTTTTCACCTACTGTAAGGACGTAAAGGATCAATTCAGGGTTTTAGCTGCTCATATGTAAATGAGCTTACCAGACTCAATCATAGACATGATGTTTTTCATAGCAAAACAGTTAACAATTTCTGCCACCAAATCATACAACATGGCATGCGTGTATCTCTCTCATTATGATACACCATGGACGTCCAGGGACCATTCTCTTACACGGGTGCATTGCTGCTAAACCAGATGGGGAGTAGTTCTGACTCTCTGTCACGTTGCCTTAGTGACCGTCCATCTATGTATGTCATGTTTTATGCTATTGTTGGTACTGATGTGATGATGATGAACATGTATGTTCTATGAAGAAATACTCAATGGATTTCGATACGAGCATCTCAACACTAAACACTGAAAATTTGATTCTAATATGTTATAAGCTCTGTCATGGTAGAATTTATAAGGTACTATGACCCGAACACCAACAAGCCATTTTGTTATCCATTTTTCTAAACCCTCCTAACATTGTTTGTGACACGAATCATTTCTTGTGACACTACAAATAGTTCAGGAAAATGGACATGCCTAGTGACGCCCAAAAGCGTCGTAGAATTGCAGGCCAGAACATCGCCAAAGTTGGCTAGGGTGCTGCCCCGCGAGGAAAACACCTCTTGACGATGGAACATCGTAGAAAATGATTTTAGGTGACGTTTTATGTTTCATCGCCAGGGTTTTTGTCATTAAATAGACAAAAATTTGTAGTGACGGCTTGCGTAGAACCTTCGTCGGTTGGAACTGTACTCCTGGATTATCATCGGCCTTGACCCCGCCATCTTCATCGGCACCGACCTGGATGTCGATAACACTCCCCCCCCATTAGATATCAATTTGGTCCCAAGCTGGTGCACGCGTGAAGCACAACCCGAGATCATCGAGGTCTTCCCAAGTTTCCAGCAGCCTAGCAGGCTCTCAATAGTAGTTAGATGTAGATCCAATGAACAACATAGAAATATATGTCCTCCATCATTTGTACCGTAAGTGCATGATATATCCCTAACACCTCCCATTTCTAGGTAAATATGCGTTTGTTCAGTAAGGAAGAATGCAAAAGGTACCAAGCAAAAGAGATCACATGAAGCCTAGCTAGAGCTTCTGTAGAGCATCAAAGGAGAAGATATTGTCGCATGATGAAGATTGATGCATGAGAAGCTTGTGCTAAGATATATAGAGTGCAATTGGGAGGTAGTGGGTGAAAGATGACCCTACTCATTGATGAGAAGGTCTTTGGGATCAGATGATAACTACGGTGGTCCTATGACGTGAGGAAAGTGAACAATGAGCCGTTGTTACTTATCACGGTTGGTTTCTAATTTTTCTTGAGAGAAAAGGTCTAAGATTTTTTTTCCTAGGGAGAAAAGGTCCAAGGACAAAGCCCTACATAATGCTTATTCGACAGTAATACCGTTTTACAAATACGGATTTCGTACATCATTACAACCAAAACACGAAGGATCTCAGCCACAACACCAAAACGAAAACAAATGCCAATCAAAAGATAGGAAAATATATATCACTAGAATTTTCTCCAGGAATGGATCTAGTATTCGAGAACATCAAGTTTAACATGTGTGTCATGCACCTTTCCCCTTTCTCTGAATAGCACATGCTTCGATGAACTAGTGTAAATGGGACAGGGCACGCATTAGCAAACCGGTCCATTTCAATACACAACCATCGTGATCAGTTACACACTAGGAGCTAGATACCCTAATTACAAAGGATTCTCTACAACTTGTTGGATTGAACAAAGATACATTTTTTGTGCAAACTTGCCAATGGCTTCCATGCCCAACAATTGATCAACGAGTATTCTTAGCAGCAAAGCCAACTAGACTACGGTATCAGCATGGAGGGGAAAGCAGTTATACACATAGTGGGAGAAAGGTATTGATTCATTCTGAATAAACATCTTCAAATGATCACCGAGAAAGAATGTTGAAGTATTTCCCTACAATGGAGACACAGACGACACAAATATGCACACTGGGAGAAGACTACAATCTAGAAACATAACATCACTGGCTACCCTGTCATATTAGCTTAGCAAGGAAGCATATTACACTTTGTACCAAAAGGTTACGGTCAACATACTTCCTCATGTTGTTGCCTGTGTATTTCATATTGCCGAACAAAATGCATGCCTCTACCACAAACATATAGATTTTCATTGTGTTGCCTCCCGCTGTGGGCGAGTCCATGGTCGGGCTTGCGGCTCCGGTGTTGCAACTCATGCCCGAGCTTTGGGATATATGTTCGAACCTTGCTTCGCCTTTGTCCTTGGAGCGATTGAAGGTGGACTCATCGACGACTTTGTGTAAGCAATACAATTCATCTCTATCATGTGAGCAACTAAAGGCGCCGAAGTCGATTGTGCCGATGGTTCTTGTGGTGGAGGATGTTGTGTCGGTGGTTCCTCAGGTCGATGATGTTGATGCTGCCGGTTGGTTGGTGCCTGCTCCTACGAGCCCCTTGGTTGACAACAACGACACCAAGAAATTCAATCAGTTTTACGATTTCCTTGACAAATGGGTGGCTCAACAGCCGACATCTGGCAAGACAAGTGACCCTGCAAAGAAGAAGCCAAGTAAGGAGAAACCAAAGAAGAAGAAAAACAAGAAGTGTGGCGCCATCCGAAAGGCGTCCGTGGTTTCATGATGGAGGGTGGTCAGTTTTCGTAGGTGTGCTTGTTAGGAGCTTCATTGTGTTCTACAAGTATCGAGGGTTGCGGTTGTTGTTTGTTTAGAGGGCCGCTTGAGCGGTTTTGGTGTTTCCTACTTTACTTACACCCGGGCAATCGGGCAAAGTAACGGCATTTTCGTCCGGTTTTCCGTAAATTAATCAGGCAATCTCTTCTTCTACTTAATTAATCGATGAGGCAAATATTTTTGCCTCCGTTTCGAAATAAAGATAGTCTTATAACAGGAGAGATATGTACGACAGCGGTCTACTCCATCTCATATGCGTGGAGATATGGTGGTGATAAGTGCTCTCACACCATCTCATGGGTCATGGCTACGTGCTTTCAAGGAAAGTAACGGCAGTGTATTTCTCGTCCTATATATATGTGCACAAGCTTTTGTAGCTTCACTAGCTCCGTTGCTGCTTGGAATGCATTTCCTCCTAGCGACTAGCTGCTATATTCTCATTACGGCGCCTACGCAACTCCCGTCTGAAATCTGTCATACACAAATTTCAGTAGAACTGCAACCAACATCTGCAACCAACAAATTTCAGTAGAACTGCAACCAATTTCTTGCTCGGTTACTTCTTTGTCTAGCTAGCAATGGGAGACATTAGGAACTCGTCAACTCCTCGGTTGATTCTTCTTTCAGCAAGGACGATCTCTGGATCGAGGTCTCCAATCGAACTGCTAGAAAATACACTTGCAGATATAGCTGGGAGTACATCAGCTTCTCGATATTGCTTCCTGATTCGGAAGAAGTAGCCCTCACTCCATAGCTCTCAAAAGAAAATACGTAGTTGGGGCAACATGGCTAGCTTGAAGCGATTGTGAGCTGATGAAAAGTCTAAAATATTGTAGAATGTTGAGATCATTGTAATTTACTGATTCTTAATTAATAGCCAGTTACTCTCTTCGTTTTAAAATAGATAACTTAAGTTTATATTAAAGTTAGTACAAAGTTGAGTCATCTATTTTGGAACGGAGGGAGTACAATTTTATTTTAACTATCAGATGAATGATTCTTTATATATACATATATAAAGTATTTCCTGCTACTGTTTGTTTTTCCTTGGCACTAGATAGATCAAGTAAAAGCACAGAATCATCAATTTCGTGTCACAACTCGCGGAAACCACCATTTTATAAAACATGACATTTTGTACCGCAAGAATTGACTATGGCAAAAAAAACACTAATGAAAAATGCTAAGTGTTCGGATGATGTCACTAATTGATTGGGCCCGCCTGTCGGGCTGAGTTGGCAGAAATAAAATGCCATGTTGGCCTAAAAACTGCCACATCTTCTTCTTCCTAGGCACAACCATTTTCTTAGACCAACATGGAGGAACGTTATACACATGGCGGGAGAAAGACATTGATTAATTCCTCCCTTATTTCCGACGGTGCGCTTAGGGCTGAAAAAAAAGCTCGAAGCTCGCGAGCTAAACAAGTAGCTCGTGACTCGGCTCGAATCGACTCGAACTCGAAGAATAACGAGTCGAGCCGAGCTTTAATTTAAGATCGTTTATAGACCAAATTAAACGAGCCAATTTCACGAGTACTCGTGTAACTCGTTAGGCTCATACAATAGATCAGCCACTCCCAATACAAAGAAAGATCAGCCACTGAACAGCCTATGTCCCAGGCGCACAACCCAAGGCCGAGCAGTTGAAGGTCTAGCCTCCTAGGAGACTCACGCGTTATAAGAAAATTACAATTGTTTAGTGATATATATGTTTAATATATACATAATTATTTTTATCATATTTGAGGCCTTTATGTTTATATCTTAAATGAGCTTAACAAGCTAAACGAGCCAACTCGCGAGTTATACGAGTCGAGCCAATCTTGGATTCGAACTCGTTATAATAACGAGTCGAGTCGAACTAGCTCGTTAACGAAGTGAGCTCTAGCGAGTCGACCCAAGCTGGCTTGACTCGACTCGAATTTCAGCCCTAGGTGCGCTCGTACACAAGTTCGGCCGGAAGACGCACCTACAAAACTACTTACGCTATCAATCAGCAACAAACAGCTCGATTGATTCTCGCGTAGACTTGGTACATGCACGTACGAAATACCAAGTCGTCGGCTCGACGGATCGCACAACGAAAACACGAGGTTTGATGGCTAATAGGTGCGTGTCGCACTTATGATTTTATTGCTTTGATCTAAGTTCGGTGCAGAGATTACAGGGTATATGTAAGTATATATAGCAGCTAACCTGGCTATTACTAATCCTACTAGTAAAACGCCCGTGCGTTGCCATGGCCTTAAAAAAAAGATGGTACTCATTGGTACTACCGCTTTGGCCACATCTTAGAAGTGGCAATGGGCTTGGAAGGGGGCGGGGGAGGCTTGGCCAGATTTCATTGATTATCTAAATAATTTACTGAGAAATAGTATGAAGAAATCCCATGGGCTGGGGGGCGACGACCTAGGTTGGTCTCCACTAAGCTCTGGCACTGCTACTCACTGAGCTAAATAACTGAGAACAATGTCGGCTAAGCTAACACACACTTTTTTGACAATCATCTAACACACGTCGTACTATCAAGCACAATAATCTTAGAGCACCTATGGCTAGTCCCCTCAAATCCTGCTCAAACATCTGCAGACACGCCCGATCGGTCGCCGCACATGAGAGAGAAGAAAAAGGTGACCCAACCAGACCCCTCATATCATGCTTACAAGTTGGGTTGCTCACAAACACTCATATTGACACCAAATATGGGGAGGATATGACGGCTCGTAGACGCACTCGGTCAATCCGCCACCTAGGACACGACCCGCCCTAGACCACCATTTCTTCAATTCTTTCTATCTCTTCATCTCCACCAATCACATGCAAGTCCAGATATATGAGAAAAATGAGAAGTATGGTTGCATGCACGAAAAAATAGGGGCTCAAAACAGACACTGACCGGCCGCGATTGTTGACATTTAGGGGGGCAAATTTGCTAAATCCAACTATAGATGCTCTTATTGACAACTCAAATAAAAAAATAGTTGAAATGGGTTATGTTTTATTCATTCATTTCGGCATGATCCGAGTTCAAAACATCACGAATACAATCCAACAGGTACCAAGCCCAAGTTTTACATAACTTATTCGCGCAACCCTCATTTGCTAGCCAATGAGAAGCTCCATTAGTCAAGCATCTCACCCGTGCCACCGCGGAATCCTCCCTTCATCGCATGCAATTCTTTACCTCCTCAACAATAGGCCATAGATAGATCTATCAATTTCTGAGCTTCTTGACTTAGTCGCCACTGGTTTTTTAGTTTGTCTCCAAGTTAAGTTTTGCCATGTCCAAGCAAAGAGCGGCGGCGACACAACGGGTTGCAATGCATGTAAATAAATCAAACAAATGATTATGTCCGTCTTCAAGGTTGATGTTGGTCTTCCAATGGAGCAGCAGGCACACTATCCTCCACTCCCCCCTCCCCTCTCGTGGGTCATGATGCGTGGCACCATGCGGCCGTTCAAGTCAATGTTATCTATGTCCATCCCTTTCATAGAGACGCCCCACAACATAGATATAAATCACTACCAAGCATAGAATGTACTTTTCATCAGATAACCTACAACGGCGATATAGTTTTCAGAAAATAAACATCGTACTGGGAAAATTATACTAAAAAGTTAAATGCACAAGATTCACATTATGCTTGGAAAGAGCCTTTCAATCATCTTTATGGAGCAAAAGATTTGTCGATCCCTGGATGTTTGCCTTAATGGAGCAGAAAATTTGTGCTCACCTGAAGGCCACTGGAGGGGATGAATGGGAATGACAGCTTCCAGAACTGGAGCGCGGCAGGTCCAAAACTCAAGGGGCCAACACGGGCAATGCAGCTGTTGTTGACGCCTCGCCCCCCAGTTGTGCTCACGGTCTCCGGTGCCAGCGCCAAGATTGACATCTTGCCCTCGTTGCAGCCACTGTCGCTTGTACGATGCCCCGTCCTTGGCTGCTGTAGAATTTAATAAGTTACATATAATTTGAATCAGTAGATACAAAGAAATCCAGATGGAACTGCCCGTATAAGATCTTACCTCAGGGTTATCAACTTTCCATGCATAACATGATAAAAACAAATATGATGTAATCATGCATAAGTATATAAAAGCCCACATTTTCATTCCTTCACATTCACATCTACATTTGCTATGCTAGTCCACCGAATCAGACGTATCAACATAATAAAAGATATCAACAAAAGTAGAATGCATATCCCATATTAAAATTCTAGGAACAGTTGGTTAAAGTATCTCCTTAAGAGTGAAAAGTAGTGATATTTTCTGTAGCGACGATAGGAACCATTTGAGTAAATATATTTTTATCCCGCTGAAAGGATTGCGTTAAGAATTGTAAAGAGTATTAAGAGAAATTAGAGACCTTGTAGTGTACGTTGAAGAGCACCAAGTCGAGTTATGGCAAATATAATCAAATGATGACGTGAACATAAACATGGCACACAATTTCTACAACTGATCTAATGAGCTAAAATATATATTTGAGAGCTCTTTTTTTGGATCAGTGATTTTTCTGAAGACATAAATGGAAGCTTTGTACAATATATTAGAACATTTAAATAATAACAATATCATGGTCAAAGGAATAACAACCAACCATTCATGAGCTATAGGCTCTGGATAACTTGCTGCCACCTTAAGCACAAGATTTTTTTCTGGATGCTCGTACACAACAGGCTAAACACCAGAGCCATGCTTCATAGAAAGAATTTTTTCTTGCCTGGCTATACTTGTGTGCTTTGTGGTCTGCAGGTCTTAGAAACCAGAGATCATTTGTTCTTCCATTGCCCTTTTTATAGAATCTGTTGGACATACTTAGCAGCCAACTGGGCTCCCACCTACCAAGGCATTCAACATGAGATCAATAACCTAAAGGAGATGCTGGATCTCCCCTTCTCCCTAGAGATTATCATCCTTGCTGCTTGGGCAATTTGGATCACAAGAAATGAATTCATATTCAGCAAAATAACACCCAGCCTTTATAGATGCCGAAAGACTTTCTAAGAAGAACTGAAATGGCTAGTCCACAGAGCAACTAGAGAAGAATATGCAAACTTGGAGCAATGGGCACATGACTTCAAATAAAGGCACCTTGAGCATGCCACTCTGGAATTGATAGAGTAGGAGATACAATGGATGACCTGCACGATCCTCACTAAGAAACTACCTGCCTACATGGCTGGAGCACTCTTCTCAGGCGTATCTTTTGTGTATGATGTACTTTTTGTAGATATTTTTTTTCTTTTTCTTTCCTTTTCTTTTGGGTTATTTTCTCAGGACTTTGATCCTGATGCTGTATAGTTTCTTTTCTTTTTTAATCTGTATAGAACCTTTGTATATTTTTTAAAAAATTAATAAAAATACGCAGCAGAGTCCTGCTGTTTCACTCAAAAAAAATATCGATAGAGGAAAGCGACTGTCCTGAGCTGCAGTCTTCCTCATATCTCCACCCAAGTAGATATTTCTAACATAATTTAACCAATTTCTTTTATTTATATGTTTTCTCGGGATGGATTGTGCAAAAACAAATACTACAACATGATGCACCGGCCATCCCTTTAAACCTAACCATCATCTCCGTCACGGAGTCACCCGAGACCTCCTGTACCCTGCACTCGAATCCATTAATCCCCTAATTCTTCTCCGCCAGCGACGACCCACCTCTGCTACCGGTTCTTCTTCTTCCTCTCGTCGCTACTTTTTTTCCGTCCACAATCCGCCCACCTCTCCCTGCTGTCTAACCACCTGCCACCGCCACCCTATAGCCAACGAGTGTTGTCGAACACTTCCCCATGCTTGAGTCACCACCTCCGCCGACGTTGACGCCAGTCATCCCTCTAAATCCCTCGATCATCTCCAGTGACCGCGACATCACACACCCCACACTCAAGTCTGGTTAACCCCTCGCCTCTCCTACACAGGTGACAACCTGTTGTTGCTGCTATTCTCTTCCTCCCGCCACCTACCTTTTTCTTCGTCCACTCTAATGACCCACCCACCTATACCTGCCCAACCACTTTCCACCACCATCCACGACCAGCAAGTGTTGTCACACACTACCTCATCGGCCCCTACCCGAGTCGGCAACTCTGTCGCCGGCAAACCCTCTAAACCCTGCCATCAACTCTAGTGACTGCGACGTCCCTCACCGGTGCGCTCCTCGGAAGTACAACCTAAATGCAAATTTTTCTAGTTCAGGGAGCATTAGACAACACAATACCGAGTACTATAATAAAGGTTATGAATTCATGCCGGCAAGAAAGTGCTTGTATAATTAAAATTGGGCCAGTAATAGGCGCTAGCCCAAAGTTTTGGCCGGTCGCACCCTAGCCATCTGATTGGCCCCTTCCGAGCCGTTGGATTCTTATCCCCTCAGTTTCTCGTCTTCCTCTTCCTTCACTTCGCTCCTCTTCTCATCCTCCTACCCTCCGTGCGCGCTCCTCCCACTCGCCGCCGCTGCCGCCACTAGTAGAAAAACACCTAATAGTCCCGGTTCGTAAGGGTCTTTAGTCCCGGTTCATGAACCGGGACTAATGGGTCGTTACTAATACCTGCACCCATTAGTCCCGGTTCAAACACGAACCAGGACCAATGTGCCTCCACGTGGCCCTGTGCGCCGAGCCCAGTCAGGGGGCCTTTGGTCCCAGTTGGTGGCTCCAACCGGGACCAAAAGGCATCCACACGTCAGCATTCCAGTGGCTGGGGTTTTTGTTTTTTTTTTGAAAGGAGGGGGGGTTGGGGGTTTTGGGGGGTTAATTTAGGTGTTTCATATATTGTGTTAGCTAGCTAATTAATAGAGAGAAGTTTCCTCTCTTATGTCCGTGCTTGGTTGACGCTACGTACTATATATACATAAGTGATCGAGAGAACCATTCAGTACAGAAGTTTGTCATGCATACCAAGAAGAGTGATCGATCGACCTCTCCTTCTCCGAGAGATTGGTCGAACAACAAGTTTTCGTATCATGTATCCGACGCTACTGGCTACATACATGTACAATATGTATAAGATCTCTTAATTACAAACCCCTAGCATTTGAAATCCATTTCCACATGGTATTCTCCGGCTTTACTGATGACGTGGTCAAGAAAGAATCCCGCCAATTGCTCTTGAATTGCTTTCATGCGATCTGGTTCTAGGAGTTCATTCCGCATCTGCCACGTCTAATTTGAAGAAGGGGGTTAATTAATACATATATATGAATGAAACTCAACAGAAATGATGGTGTAATAAAATGAAATTATGAATATTATTGCTTACGCACTTCATATTGTCTTTTAGAGTAGCCCCGCTTGTTTTTCAAAGTCGCGGTGTGGATGAACTCGCACACGTAGTATCCACAGAAATCATTCCCTTCCTCCTGCCACAAGCACTTTACGAGAAATAGAGGTCAATCAAACTGATAATGAAGCATTATAGATGGCATTGATGAAAGTATAGCTATAGAATCAATGGGAGATGCGCGCAACTAGCTAGCCAGTAGAACTTACTTTTGGGTATGTATATCGCAGCTCCTTCGGCAGTCCCGGAGCTTCTGCGGTGAACTGTTTCGAAACCCTGCAAGACAAAGAAAATAATTATTATTACTTGAGATGTCAGGAAATGAACAAAAAGTTGCCGATATGGTGCGATAATGATCGATTGAACTTACTTGCTGAGCATTTCAGTCATGTCCGCATAGGTTTCGGGATCTTTCCGTCTCGAGTCTAAGACGATTACTAGTCCCCGCTCAAGCTTAATCTCTAGAAGAATATAGTGGTACCTGCTCACGCATGCATAACTCATCAATTACATTACTATAACCTCGCTCGAGTAATAAGGGAAACAGAATATGCACACGACAGTAACACTCACTTGCAGTTGTAAGGAAAGAGTATGGTATCTTTGTTTTGATTTTTGATCAACGATCGTAGCAAGTTGTCCTCGGCCTCTTTGACGTTCTTTTCAACCAGAAATACATCTATGATATTTGTGTTAATGAACCCAATATCATAAATTTCTTGTTTTTTGCACTCGACGATCTTCAATCTGCATAATATATTGAGGATAATTAATTATAAATACATGCAATGAAAGAGCTGAGCTATATATAGAGACTTAATGACAGAAATAGTACTTACAGGCAGTAGCAAAAGACCATTAATTTATCGAGGGCCTTTTGATTGAAGAACGCGAAGAACTCATCAAATGGAACACACAATAGATCATTTGGAACGAGGTCGTGCTCCTCTTTAATGTTCAGATACAAATTGTTCGTACCCTCAGACTCTCTGCAGGTTTTCATGTACCAACTATGGAATCTTCGCATCATTGTTGTCAGAGATTTTTCATCTTTGACGAGAGGCTTCCCGTACTCGTATCTGTGTTCGTCCACCTCCATGAAATCAGGAAGTGCATCGTCAGGCAGGTAATCTTCAAGATTGCCATAATCGGCCACCGTCCTCGGAGCATTAGACACATTGAGCGGGGGGCACGATTGATGTGCTTGTTCGCCAAGCTGGGCAATTTTTTTCCCCTTTGCTCGTTCTTTTAACCTTTTATCACTGACAGTAGTTCCCGACCGCTGGGCTTGGAGATATGTCTGTTTAGTAATGTGCTCATAGTTGGTTCTCGGCGGAGACTTTGGTGGTTTCCTCAGGGCATCAATAGTGCGCTTTGCTTTCACCGGATCTACCTTCTCCTCCGGAGGTGGATGTCTCTTTGCTTTCACCCCTTCAAAGAACTCCTTCACGTGGGTCCGCACAATCGTATCGTTTTCCTCCTCGGACCTCTCGTACGGTAACTTGTCTAGAGGCTTGAGAGATGGACCATATTTGTATTGCCTCCCGCCTCTGGTTGTGCTGCTAGACGCTGGAGCAGACTGAGCAGCTGCGGCGTCTGTCTTCTTTCGTGCTTGCTTACGATGCGGAGGAGAAGGAGTACGACGCACCGGAGCAGCCGGGGCAGCAGCGGGTCTCTTCTGCCCTTGCTGGCGAGGCGGAGAAGGAGGAGGCTGCTGGCTGCTCGGGAGCGCCGGCGCAGGTGGAGAAGGAGGCGGAGTGCCGCCACGCGCCGGAGAAGGAGGCGGAGTGCTGCCACGCGTGCCCTGATCGTCACTCGTCAGAGGAGAAGGCGGTGGAGGAGGCGGAGTGCCCTGACTCGCCGGAGGAGGAGGAGGAGGCGGAGGCGTCCAGTTCGGAAGGTTGATGAGCTCCTTCCGCCATAGGCATGGAGTCTTCAGAGCAGAACCCAGCCTAGTCTCCCCTTCACCGGTAGGGTGCTCAAGCGAGAGGTCCTCAAATCCCTCCGTTATTTCATCCACCATCACCTTAGCATATCCTTCTGGAATCGGCTGGCAGTGATAAGTTGTGCTGGGTCCACTAGGATAAACTTGGCCAACAGCCGCCTTGACCTTCAAATTCATCCATCGCGCCATAATGTGGCAATGTTGAGACTCCGTGGTACCATCCACGGGATAGCTGACAGGAGCCGTCAAGACATGCTCCGGCTGAAGCAGCTCGGTGGAAGCCATGCTACTTCTTCACTGAGATGGCGGGGTAGCTTCGAGGGAAGCTTCGGCAGGTCATTTGCTGCGATCTGCTGCTTCTCGTTCCTCTAGCCCCATTACCCTTTCGTGCAGCACTTGCAGTTGGTCCTGCTCCAGTTTCTTCCTCCTCTCGTGGGTTTTGTAACCCCCTGCGTCCGGAAAACCAACCTTCCACGGAATGGAGCCTGGCGTGCCTCGTGTCCGTCCAGGGTGCTCAGGATTCCCAAGGGCCATTGTGAGCTCGTCCTTCTCCCTGTTTGGAAGGAACATCCCTCGCTATGCTGCATCGATATAGTGTCGAAGGTTCTTGACTGGTATTTGCAGTTGCTCGTCTGTCCACTGGCACTTCCCTGTTACAGGGTCTAAGGTTCCGCCAGCCCCGAAGAACCAAGTCCGGCAACGGTCTGGCCAGTACATTGTCTCTGGTTCGATCCCTTTTTCAAGCAGATCATGCTCAGCCTTGGACCACTTAGGCCGGGCTTTGAGGTAGCCACCTGACCCCGTGCGATGGTGAAGCTTCTTCTTCGCAGCATTTTTCTTGTTTGTCGCCGACATCTTCTTACTCTTTTCTGATGTCTTGTGGGCCACAAATGCGGGCCAGTGATCTTTGATCTTCTCATATTTGCCGATGAATTCTGGTGTCTTTTTTTCGACAAACTGGTTCAGCTCTTTCCTCCACCTCCTCATTAGGGTTTCCATCTTCTTAAGAGCACAAGACTTGATTAATTGCTCTTTAACTGGCTTCTCCGGATCCTCCTCTGGCGGTAGGGTGAAATTTACCTTCAGCTCAGTCCAAAGATCTTCTTTCTGCATATCATTTACATAAGACACCTCAGGGTCTTCCTCCTTAGGCTTATACCATTGCTGGATGCTGATCGGGATCTTGTCCCTAACAAGAACCCCGCACTGAGCAGAAAATGCCTTCCTTGTCCGG
This sequence comes from Triticum aestivum, assembly GCF_018294505.1. Taxonomy (NCBI): domain Eukaryota; kingdom Viridiplantae; phylum Streptophyta; class Magnoliopsida; order Poales; family Poaceae; genus Triticum; species Triticum aestivum. Next base: position 44,862,852 of record NC_057807.1, read on the forward strand.
ATGGGTTCAATCGGTTCGCCGTCGGGCGCGATTTCTATGATCTCAAACTTTTCATCCGAGCTCACCTTTTTCTTCGGGCCTTGTCTCCTTACCGAAGTTGTGCTCGTTCCAGAGGGCTAGAAATTATAAGGAAGAAAGACGAGAGTAATAAATATGTGTACATATACCAAAACAATGGAAGCTTCAATTAACTAGTCAGCACGGGCTTAACTAATATATATACCTGGCCGGACTCGGTTCGGTCACCGGAGCAGTCAGCACGGTCTCCTTCTTGTACCTTCATTGTGTCACCGGAGCCATCATGAACATAGTCCTCTTCTTGTACCGGCATTAATGGGCCGAAGCCATCATGAACATAGCCCTCTTCTTCACCCAGTTCTTCCACCTGACCATCGGTGTCGAGGAGAAATGACGCAACTTCATCACTTCCATTTGCGATTATGTCCCCCAACATCGCTTCTGTTTCCTCGTCTCGGGAGTGCTCCATAGTTTCTGCAAATATTTACAACATGTCAATTATTATTCAAACATGGTATAGATGGATATATATATATATATATATATATATTAGTGGCAAACGTAGAACTAGCTAGCTAATTACAATAAGGAATCATGTTAGTGGCCTCGATGCTGCTTCTCTAGGGTTTGGGGTCGCCTCGACACAACAACGCTTCAAGGGTTTGGGGTGGCCTCGACGACAATGCTCTTTTAACTTGGTAAATTTGGGTGGCCTCGAGAGAGTTAATTTGTCGGGTAGGGGTGCGGCGGGAGGGGGTAGGAGACCAACATCGGTTTCTCTCTAGGGTTTGGGTTTCCTCGAGAGTTTTGGTCGAGTGAGAGGGTCGAGGGGGGGTGAGGGAGTTCCAGACTAGGCGGTGTCTGGATAGCCGAACTATCATCATCGGCCGGACTCCAAGACTATGAAGATACAAGATTGAAGACTTCGTCCCGTGTCCGGATGGGACTTTCCTTGGCGTGGAAGGCAAGCTTGGCGATACGGATATGTAGATCTCCTACTAACCGGCTCTGTGTAACCCTAGCCCTCTCCGGTGTCTATATAAACCGGATGGCTTTAGTCCGTAAGACAAACAACAATCATACCATAGGCTAGCTTCTAGGGTTTAGCCTCCTTGATCTCGTGGTACATCTACTCTTGTAACACACATCATCAATATTAATCAAGCAGGACGTAGGGTTTTACCTCCATCAAGAGGGCCCGAACCTGGGTAAAACATCGTGTCTTGTCTCCTGTTACCATCCGCCTAGACGCACAGTTCGGGACCCCCTACCCGAGATCCGCCGGTTTTTACACCGACATTGGTGCTTTAATTGAGAGTTCCTCTGTGCCGTCGCCATTAGGAAGGATGCCTTTTCCCATCTTTAAAGACGGCACCGTCGTCAAGGGAGCTTTGGCCACCAACCAGACTATCCGGCTAGGCGGTTTTCTTATGACCGCCTGTTCGGCCACCGCTCCGACAATGACCTCTCGGGTCATTAAAAGCGATCTTCACGTCAGCTCGGAATTCGCCGAGCAGCTAGATCCGATTGAGCTCTCCTCCGTAAACGAGCTCTTGGATCGCATCGCCGCCCTGGGAGTCGCTACCGACTACGATCAGATTGGGCTTAAAACCAATCTGAGAGAAATTAACTCTCCCCAGGTTACCCACCACGTTGTTGTGGTAGAGGAACAATGCGGCGACTCTTCTTCTATGTTAAAAACCAACTATGTCCGGATTCCCGATCCCTCCATGCCGGATTCCCGCGGAGGGACGGACACCAATCAAATACTGAACCTAAAGTCAGGCATCGGACCAGATTTGTTGGAAAGCATCCAACAAACCAAGCTTCCAAATCCGGAAGCTTCTTGGCCTTTGAGCCTCAGATCGGGCGGGGCTCCGAACTTAATTCCACCCGCCCACCCAAACATAAGCGATCTATCTCAAATACGGCAAGAGCCCGATGAAACAGTACATCATTACTGGGCCAGATTTCTCCTGGTTATGAACAGGATAAAGGACTGCCGTGAAGAAAGCGCGATTTCAATTTTTTGCAACAATTGCACGGACAAGGGAATCATAAACGCCATCAGTCGTTGCGAAGTTACACGCTTCGCCGACCTGGCGACCATTGTACAAAAATACTGCGCGATGGAGAGTGCCTGGAAAACCGAAACTAGGTTTTGGGACAATCCAGCCCTGAATACAACCCTAGTCCGAAATAAAAGGGTGCGTCATACTCAAGCACCTGGGTTAAAAACCAAGAAGCAAAAACCCCCTAAAGGGTACGGAACCGTACTGGAGGGATGGCTCAACGGACCCTGCAAAATCCACAATACGGAGGGCGCCACTCCAACACATAGCCTTCGAGCATGTTGGATACTACGGCAGGTGGCCAAAAGTGGTGAAGGCTTTTTAGCCCCGGGCAACCAGCCCAGCAGTACCAGTACGGTATTAACAGTCTTCGAGATTTTTGCATCAAATAACATGCAGAAACGAACAATCCGCAGCCTCGCCGAAGTCTACCAAGTAGCAACAACAAATCCATGGAGCGACACGGCTATCACCTTCAATGCCAGCGACGAACCTAAATTCCGAACAGCTAGAGCACCAGCCGCATTGGTCCTTAGTTCGATAGTGGACGGCTTTCGTCTTACCAAGGTACTCATGGATGGCGGCAGCGGATTAAACCTCATCTATGAAGAAACCCTTCAAAAAATGGAAATTGACTGGAGCCGCATTGAGCGAAGCAACACAACCTTTAGGGGAATAATCCCTAGTTGAGAAGTATGCTGCACAGGAAAAATCACACTAGATGTAGTGTTCAGCTCGCCGGACAATTACAGGTCCGAAGAGGTCACGTTCCAAGTGGCCCCATTGGGCAGCGGATATCACGCCTTGTTAGGGCGAGAGGCATTCACAATCTTCCAAGCTATACCCCATTACGGGTACATGAAGCTCAAAATGCCCGGACCCAATGGAATAATCACTCTCGCCAGTGATCCAGATACAGCACTCCGTGCTGAAAATAAGACAGCCGCACTGGCCCTAGAGGCATTATCCGAAGCCCTAGCGGCAGAGGAACTAACTGCGCCGCGCTCCACGGTGGATAGGGACGATGTGATACTCGATAAGAGGTCCAAGTCCACCTCTTTTAAACCAGCAGACGAAATAGTCAAATTCCAGGTCCATCCAACGGACCCCACAAAGATGGCCTCCATTGGGGCACAATTAAATCCTGATGTAGAATCCGCACTACGAGAATTCCTTCGGGAAAATTGGGACATTTTTGCCTGGCACCCTGCAGACATGCCAGGAATCCCACGCAGGCTGGCAGAGCACAGCCTAAATATCCTAAAAGGATTCAAGCCAGTCAAACAAGCTCTTCGGCGATTTTCCGAAACCAAAAGACAGGCAATGGGAGAGGAGCTAGCCAAACTCTTAGAAGCCGGATTCATCAGAGATATAAAACATCCGGACTGGCTAGCCAACCTAGTAATGGTACCAAAAAAGGACAAATCCTGGCGCCTTTGCGTCGATTTCAAAGACCTTAACAAGGACTGTCCAAAGGACCCTTTCCCTCTCCCTCGCATCGACCAAATCATCGATGCTACCGCAGGGCACGATTCATTGTGCTTCCTCGACGCATACTCCGGATACCATCAAATCAAGATGGCGGAAAAAGACCAGGCCGCAACGGCATTCATTACTCCATATGGGCCATTCTGCTTCAACACAATGCCCTTTGGACTCAAAAACACCGGCGAAACATATCAGTGCATGATTCAGACATGTCTGGCTACCCAGATAGGAAAAACAGTAGAGGCATACGTAGACGATGTGGTCGTCAAGACCAAACACGTCGAAACTCTAGTAGACGACTTGAGGGTAACATTCGACAACCTTTGAGCATATGACATTAAGCTCAACTCAGAAAAATGTGTCTTCGGAGTACCAGCCGGAAAGCTCTTGGGCTTCATTGTATCCGGTAGAGGAATTGAAGCAAACCCAGCCAAGATCCGAGCTCTGTCACAATTGGATATCCCAAAAGACCTCAAGCAAATACAAAAACTAACTGGATGCGTAGCGGCTCTAAGCCGCTTCATCTCCCGTTTGGGAGAAAAGGCTCTGCCCCTCTATCGCCTCCTCCGGTGCACCGAACACTTCGAATGGACGGATGCTGCCACGGCCGGACTCGAAGAAATCAAGGCCATACTGCCAACAAATCCGGTTCTGGCCGCACCCAACCTGGGCGAACCTATGTTATTATATATCGCAGCAACACATCAAGTTGTCAGCCCGGTACTCGTCGTCGAACAAGAAACAGAAGGGCACAGATTCCCTCTTCAAAAACCAGTGTACTACGTATCCACTGTCTTAACTCCATGCAAGTCCCGGTACCCACATTATCAAAAGATAGCGTATGCGGTGTTCATGGCATCCCGGAAGCTGCGACACTACTTTCAAGAGTGCTCCATAACGATGGCCTCCGAAGTACCTCTCAACGATATTATAAACAATCGCGACGCAACGGGCAGGATTGCAAAATGGGCCATTGAGCTCTTACCATTTGACATAACCTACAAACCACGGCGAGCTATAAAGTCGCAAGTTCTGGCTGACTTCGTCGCTGAATGGACCGAAGCCGAACTCCCTAAAGAGTACGGCGCGTACTCCAATTGGATCATGCATTTCGACGGATCCAAAATGTTGGCTGGCTTGGGGGCTGGCGTCGTCTTGACGTCCCCAACCGGAGACACAGTCCAATACGTACTTCAAATAATGTACATGGACTCCAACAACACAGCCGAATACGAGGCCCTTCTACATGGCCTCCGGATGGCAATCTCCAGGGGTATTCAATGCCTAGAGGTGCGCGGGGATTCAAACCTCGCAATATCCCAAGTAAATGGAGACTTTGACGCCAAAGATCCAAAAATGGCAGCCTACCGCAACGCCGTCCTAAAAATGTCAGCTCGGTTCGAAGGACTCGAATTCCACCATATAGCCCGGGATAATAACCAGGCAGCAGACATGTTGGCACGCATCGGCGCAAAACGCGACGCCGTCCCTCCAAACATCTTCCTGGAATGGCTCTTTAAGCCATCCGTATTATGGGAAGAGGAGTCCAGAAATAACAATTCTGAACTAGCTGCATCACCTAACTCAGAACATTCTGACACAATCGTCGGCTCAGCCAATGAAATAACACCTTCAGCCCACGAAATAATGGCAGTAATTGCCCCGTGGACGGAACCATTCCTAGCCTACTTAATCAGGCAGGAACTTCCCGAAGACCAAAATGAGGCCTGCTGCATAGTTCGGCGATCTAAAGCCTACAAGGTCCATGAGGGAGAACTTTATAAGAAAAGCACAACCGGAGTCCTTCAAAGGTGTATCTCCGAAGAGGAAGGGCGAAATCTCCTGGCTGAAATTCACGCCGGACTCGGTGGGCACCACGCCGCAGCCCGGGCCCTTGTAGGCAAGGCCTTCCGTACAGGATTTTATTGGCCAACTGCCCGGGCAGATGCTCAGGATTTAGTCCAACGATGCGTTGGTTGCCAGCTCTTTGCTAATCAAAGCCACATGCCACCCACCGCCCTCAAAACTATACCCATCACCTGGCCGTTCGCGGTCTAGGGGCTTGATATGGTTGGACCCCTTAAAGGGGGAACCCACAAGCAAAAATACCTATTGGTCATGGTGGACAAATTCACCAAATGGATAGAGGCCAAGCCAGTTAAAACGGCCGAATCCGGACCCGTGATATACTTCATATCCGGGGTAGTACACCGTTATGGTGTCCCCCACAGCATCATCACTGATAATGGCACGAACTTCACAGCCGACGAGGTTAAACTCTGGTGCAAAAATATGGGCATTAAGCTCGACTACGCTTCAGTCTATCACCCCCAAACTAACGGTCAAGTCAAGCGAGCAAATGGTCTAATCATGAGCGGCATTAAACCCAGACTAGTGCGGTCCCTCAAGCAATCTAACACGCACTGGGTAGAGGAGCTCGACTCCGTACTCTGGGGGCTGCGGACCACGCCAAACCGCACTACCGGATTCACACCATTTTTTATGGTGTACGGCGCAGAGGCAGTTCTGCCCTGCGATATAATTCATGACTCACCCCGCGTGCGCATGTACGAAGAAAGAGAAGCCGAGTTGGATCGGCAGGACAGTTTGGACGCCTTAGAGGAGGAGCGGGATGTGGCAAAAGCTCGTTCCGCATTCTATCAGCAGCAGGCTCGAAGATATCAAAATAGAGAAGTACGGGCCAAAACTTACAATGTTGGCGAACTTGTTCTACGCCTGCCGGACAAGAAAAAGGACAAACTTAAGCCCAAGTGGGAAGGTCCCTTCATCCTCGACCAAGTCCTAACCGGCGGAGCATACCTTCTACGTAACGCATCTCACAACCGACTTGGGCTGAACCCATGGAACGCAGCCCGTCTCTGAAGATTCTACGCCTAACTCCAGACTCAGAGTTCGTCTCCCTCCTCCGTCCACCTTTTACATTTTCACTGTCTCTTATCCCCTTCCTTCTTCCCACTTTCTTTTCAATGCCTTTGATAGGCTGATTTGCGTATTGTTCGCACACACTTGATGTGCTCCTAGCACTCATTATACCTGGGGGCTTCCTTAACAGAAGCTTATTTATACGGGCTTCATGCCCAACACATGTGTCATACTTCCGCATTTACCTTTTATTCACCATTATATGCATCGATATGACTTAAGTTTTGGCCAAGCTGGGTTGCCTGGCTCCTGTGCTTACCCCTATGTTCCCGATTGTTCGGCTAGGAGGTAAAGGGAGCACCTCTACGATTGTTACTGCCGGGTCAGCCGGATGTGTACCTCAGACTGGGTGAAGCCGAAAGCTAGCGTTCTTAAGAGAATATTTGGTCGGTGACTGGAAAGATGATTTATTACTTATTTAACCTATCTGCCCCCAGATGCTTTTTCTGCTCTTTTCGCAGTGTGGACATGCACTTTAGGGCATGCCTCCCAGGGAAAGGAACCCCTAACGGAACTATTCTCCCTGGAAGATGTTTCTTACTAACCATGTAATATAACATAACAAGTTGGGCACTTGTCTGATAAAGCACTAATGGCCCCTACGCCTGGTCTCCATGCATGCCCCGGTTTTTTTATAACTGAGAAGGTATTCGGACACACTCTGGACTCTAGGGTCCTGAGGTTGAAGCGAAAAGGTCGGCAAAGACAAACGATCTACAATCTGGCTAGAAGGCATTTTACATGTCATTTTAAAATACATCGTCAAATTGACTGATTGTACTCCTCTTCGATCCCGTCTAGCAGGCTGTCTAATTTGCAGTCCTGTTGGGAATACTTAGCGGCCAACTCTACTTGGCCATACATGAAGCTCACAGAGATCTCCTTCCCATTGGGCCCCACAGGCCCGACCTCGGCCATGTGGTTCGGATCCGCCTTCTTGTACCACGTCTTCACCATGGCCCAGGCCTCCCTGGCGCCTTGACGGCAGGCTGATATCTTCCACAGACGGAAGCACTGTCGTGCTCCCTGAAGCTTCTTGGCAAGCCCTTCAAGGCTTTCGGGTAGGGATACGGACGACCATAAGGCCTGAGCGACGCCACTCATCGCTTGCCGAACACGTTCGTGCAGTTGCATCAGCTCGGGGAGTTGGTCACCCGTTGAACCAGGCATTCCCTCCGCAGGGCGACCTGTGAGCACAGCTAAAGACACATTTCTGTCAATCGGCTTCCTCGCCGAATTCTTCTTTTCAAAGGAATTTGCTCAAACACTTACTATAAATGCCGCGACGAAGCCGCTGATTCTCCTTCACGGAGCCAGACAGCTGGGCCCGAACATCTTTCAGCTCTTCTCCTAGCTGGGTGTGGGCATCTTGGAGCTTGTTGCTCTCCTGCTGCACCTTCATAAGCACCCTCTCGCCGGCCTTCAGCTAACGCAGTAGCTGTTGCTTGTCCGGATCTAGTCCGGCGCCCTCTACAATATTATTGTCAGATTTACGCACACGCCGCACTTTGTTAACTACTTATCTTTTCGAAGTATGTATTACCAGCGGGGGTCTCTGTGGCTCCCCCTGTGGCGGCCAATGCGGCCTCAAGTTGGGCCTTGCACTCTTGAAGCTCCTGGGACAGGTGGGTATTCTTCTCCGTAAGATCCTACATAATAAATGATCCTTAAATCAGTTATTTTAACTATTTTAAGTCTCGGGGGCTACTGGCATATATAACTATTAAAATTACTTACCCGTATGTCCTTCACATACTGCTCCGGGGCTCTGGTTAAACCATCTTGAGCGGCACGGAGGTGCGCGTCTCCCGCAGCAAAGGCATTCAACGCCTCCGGGGAGAAACACGCGTCACGAAGAACTGTCCGGTGACGCCTGTGATTCATGGCGCTCTCCACCTCAGACCGGGTGGCGGACAGCCTGTCGGCGTCCTCCGTCGGAGGAGCATCCGGCTCATGCCTTGTGTTCGCCTCCCCTTCCGGACCACGCGTTGGAGCATGGCTGGCGGAGGCTTGATTGGAAACCTCTCCGGACACTGTCCGGCGAGCGCTCTTTCTCTTGGAAAAGTTATGAGCATAGATATACCTCCTAGGGATCCTTCCCTTAAAAACAGCAGTGCGCCGTACCGTTGCGGCGACGTTTCGATTCGCGTCGCACTCCCCTTCCGCCTGCTGGGCCGGACTGAACCTTGTTGGTCAGCCGCCGCGGGTTCGGCTTCCCGCCTTAAAGGCACCTCCTGCGATGCACCATAAGTATAGGATGGTCATAAATGAGCATGGATCAAATGATGGTGTCAAGACCTCGGTCGTAGTCACCTGGGAGGCCGGAAACAAACCGGGGTAGTCAGCCATAATGGCGACTAGAGCATTGTCCATGCTAAGTTGGTGGAACACCCCGTCAATCAGCTCCACCTTTATGTCCGGATCCTCTTCGGAGGCCGGATCAAGGGATCGTTCCGGATCCTCGGGATGTGGAGTTAGGCTTTGTATGCCCTCCACGTCTCAGCGCAGCTCCTGCGTCGAAATCACAAAGTAAGATACTTGACTTTGGAAATATGGATCGGGTAGATAAAGGTCCGCTTACCCAGCTCCGAGGGTTATTCATGGAGAATCCATTCAATGGACTCGTGTGGAGGAAGTCCTCCTCCTCCCCCTTGTACAAGCCGGACAGGATCTTTACCAGATCAGCTGTCGAGCCCGGCCCTTTGCGGCCATGACGGGTGGCGTCATCTTCCCCGTTGAAATACCACATAGGGTGGCCCCTATATTGGAGCGACTGCACCCCTCGCATAATGCACGTGGCCATGATTCCAATCATGGTCAATCCGGAGTGGGCCAGTAACCTAATCCGGCCCATCAGATAATGGATGCTCCCATCATCCTCCCGTTGAGGGCTCCGCGGGCGCCAACTCAGGCGTTTCTTCAAGGGAGCATTGCTGAACTCCAGGAGGCCGATCCGAACTGGATCCGGCAGAGGAGCGTCCTCCATGTAGAACCATTCCGAAGGCCAGTCTTCGGACGCCTTCTTCGGGGTGCCGGATAGATATCCGGTCTCGGCGATGCGCCATATTTCGGCTCCGCCCACTTGATGTATCGACCCCTCGTGAGAACGGGGTACGAGGCAAAACAATCTCTTCCACAGCGCAAAATGGGGCTCGATGCCCAAGAACAACTCGCTAAGAGCTACAAAGCCCGCGATGTGCAAAATGGAGGCAGGTGTAAGGTGGTGAAGCTGGAGTCCGTAGAACTCCAGGAGCCCCCGGAGAAACGGATGTATGGGAAATCCGAGTCCCCTTATTAGATAAGGGATGAAGCATACCCGCTCTCCTTTGGAAGGGTTGGGGACGCTCTCCGCCTGCTTTCCACCCCTAAAGGTGGCTAGTCCGGCTCGAACCGGAACCATGAAGGCTGGGGGAAGATATCCCTCGGTTTGGAGCGCCACTAGCTCGCTGTGTGGAACTGAGCATCTCCCCCAATCTCCTGGCTTAGGGCTGGGAGCGCGAGAGGAGGAGCCGCGTCGACTATCCATGATAGAATGGATTTTTGTCAGAGGCGCTTCGATGAGTACTTGCGGAAGGAGGATGGTGTGAGTTGGATCTAGATCCTCGCCTCTCTTATAGGCGGCTTGTTCGCATGGCTAGGGGGTAAAATGTCAAAATACCCTAGCTTTTTGCATTCATACGACACGTGGAAGAAGGCCATTATTGGGCGTAGAAGCCAAGGAGCACAACATTTATAAGGAAGCGCGACACTATTCGACAGGAACATGAAGTTCGAAGGAGAACCCGCCTTGCAACGCCGAAGACAATATACGCGCCGGACTCGTCGTCGCTGAAGCCTGGTTCGGGGGCTACTGAGGGAGTTCCGGACTAGGGGGTGTCAGGATAGCCGAACTATCAACATCGGCCGGACTCCAAGACTATGAAGATACAAGATTGAAGACTCCGTCCCGTGTCTGGATGGGACTTTCCTTGGTGTGGAAGGCAAGCTTTGCGATATGGATATGTAGATCTCCTACCATTATAACCGACTCTGTGTAACCCTAGCCCTCCCCGGTATCTATATAAACCGGATGGCTTTAGTCCGTAAGACGAACAACAATCATACCATAGGCTAGCTTCTAGGGTTTAGCCTCCTTGATCTCATGGTAGATCTACTCTTATAACACACATCATCAATATTAATCAAGCAGGACGTAGGGTTTTACCTCCATCAAGAGGGCCCGAACCTGGGTAAAACATCGTGTCCCTTGTCTCCTGTTACCATCCGCCTAGACGCACAGTTCGGGACCCCCTACCCGAGATCCGCCGGTTTTGACACCGACAGGGGGTGCTGCCGTTGAATAAGTTATTGAAGGAAATATGCCCTAGAGGCAATAATAAAGTTATTATTTATTTCCTCGTATCATGATAAATGTTTATTATTCATGCTAGAATTGTATTAACCGGAAACATGATACATGTGTGAATACATAGACAAACATAGTGTCACTAGTATGCCTCTACTTGACTAGCTCATTGATCAAAGGTGGTTATGTTTCCTAACCATAGACATGTATTATCATTTGATTAATGGGATCACATCATTAGGAGAATGTTGTGATTGACTTGACCCATTCCGTTAGCTTAGCACTTGATCGCTTAGTATGTTGCTATTGCTTTCTTCATGACTTATACAAAGTTCCTACAACTATGAGATTGTGCAACTCCCGTTTACCGGAGGAACACTTTGTGTGCTACCAAATGTCACAACGTAACTGGGTGATTATAAAGGTGCTCTACAGGTGTCTCCAAAGGTACATGTTGAGTTAGCATAATTCGAGATTCTCCGATTGTCGGAGAGGTATCTCTGGGCCCTCTCGGTAATACTCATCACTTAAGCCTTGCAAGCATTGTAACTAATGAGTTAGTTATGAAATGATGTATTACGGAACGAGTAAAGAGACTTGCCGGTAACGAGATTGAACTAGGTATTGGATACCGACGATCGAATCTCGGGCAAGTAACATACCGATGACAAAGGGAACAACGTATGTTGTTATGCGGTTTGACCGATAAAGATCTTCGTAGAATATGTAGGAACCAATATGAACATCCAGGTTCCACTATTGGTTATTGACCGAGAATAGTTCTAGGTCATGTCTACATAGTTCTCGAACCCGTAGGGTCCGCACGCTTAATGTTACGATGACAGTTTTATTATGTGTTTATAAGTTTTGATGTACCGAAGTTTGTTCGGAGTCCCGGATGTGATCACGGAAATGATGAGGAGTCTCGAAATGGTCGAGACATAAAGATTGATATATTGGACGACTATATTCGGACACCGGAAGTGTTCCGGGTGATTTCGGAGAAAACCGGAGTGCCGGAGGGTTACCGGAACCCCCCCCCCCCCGGGAGAGTTAATGGGCCACATGGGCCTTAGTGGAAAGAGAGAGGGGCGGCCAGGGTGGGCCGCGCGCCCCCTCTCCCTCTAGTC